>NC_051271.1:7827500-8052500 GCF_015220745.1 Sebastes umbrosus
ATCAGATGTTGGTAGATGTCTAGCTGGCAGTTAATAAGACTAATGTCTTTGTTTCCTGTATGCCAGGTGTCTGTCCTTGTAATGTGCCACACGCGAGAGTTGGCCTTCCAGATCAGCAAAGAGTACGAGCGCTTCTCCAAGTACATGCCCACCGTCAAGGTGTCGGTGTTCTTCGGTGGCCTGGCCATCAAGAAGGACGAGGAAGTCCTGAAGAAGAACTGCCCTCACATTGTCGTAGGAACTCCAGGACGGACCCTGGCCCTCATCCGCAACAAGACCCTCAACGTGAAGAACATCAAGCACTTTGTGCTTGACGAGTGCGATAGGATGCTGGAGCAGCTGGGTGAGTAAGAGGAACAGAAGTGTTTCTATAGATATAGATTAAAATGTTTCTGATTTATTTGTTATACAAAGACGAATCAAAATGCAATTCATTCAAATTTTTTCTTATTTTTTTTTTCTCTGACAGACATGAGGCGCGACGTCCAGGAAATCTTCAGGGTGACACCTCATGAGAAGCAGGTTATGATGTTCAGTGCAACGCTAAGCAAAGATATCCGCCCTGTCTGCCGCAAGTTCATGCAGGATGTGAGTTACCGTCAAGATTTATGAATCTTTCAAATTCTACCCACTGTTCTTCATTCAGCTATTATGTATCCTTTTTTATGCATGTTCACATTACGATAAACATTGGTTCAGTGTTTGTTGCAAAGTCCCTCGTAGCTTTGCCCACTTGTGGCTGTCAGTGCCATAAGTGGCCATATCAGAGGGGCAAAGTGATCCTCCTCGGCAGATTTGGCTCGGTCAGGACAGTCAGTCCTCCTGGCTCTGCTGCAGTCTAGGAGAACAGGTTCAGCGAGCCAAAACTTCAGAAAATTGCATGCCGTTGTAGCTGTGTATGTGTGTGAGAGACTAACGTTTGGCTCCTCTCTCTTCCTGTGTAGCCCATGGAAGTGTTTGTGGATGACGAGACCAAGCTGACGCTCCACGGCTTACAGCAGTATTACTGCAAGCTGAAGGACAGCGAGAAGAACCGAAAGCTTTTCGACCTGCTCGATGTCCTCGAGTTCAACCAGGTAGAGCTACCAGTCATTTAAAGTTAGAGTTTCTTGTCCTCTAGAGGGAGATATTTGTGGTGATTTCAGTGACTTTTATCTCATTGATGTCTTTGCCATTCCCAGAAAATATATACAAGCTTTTTCTTTTGGTTCCTTTTTAGGTGGTGATCTTTGTTAAGTCAGTACATCGCTGTGTGGCTCTGTCCCAGCTGCTGGTGGAGCAGAATTTCCCTGCCATCGCCATTCACAGGGGCATGGCACAAGAGGAGCGGTAGGTGCCTTTTGATTCTCATCTTTTTGTTCACACTTTGAATTCAACAGTAGCTTTTCTAATTTCAATATCCTGAGCATGAAAAATCACAAACAGCTCATTACAGTACTGTAATTTGTTCTTAGGCAAGTATCTGGTGAAGAATTTACAACCAGATTTATGTGTAATATTGTTGGAGATGTTGGCAGTTTATGTGCTTAGTCTAACTTTGGAATATTATCTTCTCATCCCCGCCCCAGGTTATCCCGGTACCAGCAGTTTAAAGACTTCCAGCGGCGAATCCTGGTTGCCACCAACCTGTTTGGCCGAGGCATGGACATTGAGCGAGTCAACATTGTCTTCAACTACGACATGCCAGAGGATTCTGACACATACCTTCACAGAGTCAGTCCAGATATAATATAATTTATGTTTTCTATGTCAGACATCTGTATATTTTACCACATACAGGGGGGGCTGTAGCTTGTACCAAATTTACCAAAACTTCTTCTCTCTCTACCTCAGGTGGCTCGTGCTGGCAGGTTTGGCACCAAAGGCCTGGCCGTCACCTTTGTATCTGACGAGGCCGACGCCAAGACCCTGAACGACGTCCAAGACCGCTTTGAGGTCAACGTAGCAGAGCTACCAGAGGAGATTGATATCTCCTCCTACAGTAAGTTCTGTTGTTGCTCACAAGCCGCCTTGCACTTGACCAGTCTTTGTACATGTGTATGCTGGCGTTTAGCAAGTGATTTATACACCATCCCTTCACTGTGAACATGGTGGCTATTTGCTCTTGAACTTTATCTGGTTGTAGAAAACATGGAATGACACAAAAAGGCAAAGCATAAATACATTGATCTGTGACATCCTATTTGATTGCCTGTGTACAAAGGTACATCACATATTTTTGCCCTTCTTAAAAACGTTCCTTTCTCTCTTTGCAGTTGAACAGTCCAGATGAGTCTGAGGTGTCTTTCCAGTGAAGATCGTGTGTGACCCTTGGTGTTGCTGTATTTTGGTGAAGAAAAAAAAAACCCCCTCAACATTTTATTTTAAAGTCCCTCCTACCATATAAGTTGGCAAGTTCGTAATAATAAAACAACTTTTTTTTTTTTTTTTAATTTTATGTCTTTGCAGGGTGCTTGTTTTAGTGTTTTCCTTGTTAAAACATGGATATATTGTTTTGGTTGCAGAAATAAACTTTTTTATACCTTATTTAATGGTGTTGGTTGTTTTTAATTAATGTCTTTTCAGATGTTAAATTAAACATAGTTACTACAACAGTATCATATAAAATACAAACAGTGTTGTAGTTAACTATCTTCACAAGCAGAGGGCGCCATCATCGTAGTTTGAAGACTTAGCTGTTAGACTGTTTTCCCAAACACATGGCAACTTTGAACTGGCTGCCAAGTTTGAAACTGTGCAAGTTAAGTTAAAATAAAACCTCATGAAACTTGAGCTCAGCAGCCAGTTTTTATCACATGGATGGACCAACACAAACGTGTGACAGCTACAATGAAGTGTCTCAATCCACGGACGTATATAAATGTGACAATAATACAAACTTGGATCCAAATAAAGAAAATATATTTACAGAATATAGTGCGATCCAAAATAAATTCTCAAATAGGTGTGTGTAAGACATTTCTCTAAGCTGCATTTAATGCACAAACAAGAAATCAATTGGCGTTGGTCCAGTCCTTGCTGAACGCTCGTGTCAGGTCCAGATAGCGTTCCTTATCATTTCAACAGTCTGAATTACACAGGAACAGTGTCATTCATTGCAGTGTGTAAATATAAATGGCTTGTCATGTCAGTATGCCAAAAAAAGGCACAGTCTGTTTATATTCATAACATGCTGTGCTGGTTTTATAAGTCCACATTTTCTTTCTACATAAAGCTGCAAAAGATTCTTTTGCTTGTTGCTGAGTAGTCACAGTGCATTGTGGGATATGGAGTCATCCACCGTCACAGTATGTGAGGCTATTGTTGCAGGTGAGGTGATCCTTGGGCACTGCGGTCATAGTTCTAGTTCTTAAGTTTCAGTGCTAAACAAAGTGCTTTGTTGCTCTTGTAGTGTTTCTCCTCTCAGGCTGATCTGAGGGTCTCTAAAAATAAAAAAATAAATCCTCCACACCTGAACCAGCAATCAGTCCAGAGAGGAGGAGGTCCAGGGACGCTACAGGGCTCTAATTTAGGTCCCATGTCTGTTTGAACAGGAGCGGGCAAGTGTACAATCCACTCCGGTCACACAATAATATCACAATCAAGGGTTGCCTTTATGATTGAGAATAAAACCGAGGCGGCCCTTTGGGTGCCTGTGGTCTTCACTCATTTGGAGCCAGATGAGAGAAAAAAAATGGCCCCTAGTCTTGAAGTGTCTTCCTTCATCAAGAAAGTTGACCTCATCACATTAAGATAAAATTAAACATCCTCTTCAGCACTAGTCTATGAACTGGTGTGTGTCTCCGTACATCCACTGCTGCGGAGGGAGGGCCACTTCGTTGAGGTGGCCGCAGTCGTCGCTGCATTTACACGACTGGATGAACATGGCCGACCTCTGGAAACGCTCGCCGTCCAGGCAGACGAAGGTCACGGGTACGGTGCGTGTGCGCCGCGGCGAGCAGCACCGTCCGTCCGTGCACACGCCGCAGTAGTTGGGCCGGTAAAGGCGGACACTTGTGCATTCTCCATAGGACAGGCGGACGGGCTCCGGAGCCTTCTGGGTCGGGGAGCACTTCTTCCCTTTCTGTGGTTGGATGATAAAAGTAAAAGTGTCATAGGCTGATGTTTCTAATTGGCTTCAGTAGCAAACAAGTCATATGAAGATTTACATTATAACATCTGACTTTTATCTGCCCTGTCCTTTTACATAACAGCAAATTTAAGCAGCTTTACACTCAAACTCATTAGTTTCACATTAAGAGAGCCAGACTTCAATTTGTTATGCCAAAACAGGGATTGAGGGAGGGATTATTTTTAGATTAAAGTGATTAATTTTACATTTATTTAACATCGGAGTGTGCCTTTCTGTTAAACACACTGACACCTATGATCGTTCCTGGCACCAGAGCTTTTAACTCAGTAGAGCAGAGCAAAGAGCTCTTAGTGTGTGTCCAACATGGAGGATTAATATAGACACACCGCTTCCCTGGACTCTGAGTACACAGACGGGGCCTAGCTATGGACAGTTGCTTGGCAGGAATGCCGGGGGTGGGGGACTATATTTAAAAAGGCGCCTGCCTGCCACCAAAACGCCGCCGAGTAAAATCAGCACTGCCCGGTTCCCACTGGATGCAGAGCTTTCCTGAAAGTACCGCCGAGATAATCTCTGTTCTTCAACTCGGGATAAAGATGGCTTTAGCTCTAACAGCATATTTACTCAGCGGCCAGAAGGTCAAACGATTCATTCTCTGCCTCTGCTCTTTAGATTAAAGATGGAAACAAGGAAGCAGAGCAAAAAAAATGAGCAGGTATTGTTTTCCCCCTGCGTAGTCTGACATGGATAGATAAGAGGTGAAATAATGCCTTACTGATGCCTGTTATCACAAGGCGTTTAGGTTTCACTGTGTGAGAGATAAGTTGTTGTTGTGATAAGAAGTTCTCTTGGCAGTAACGAGTGAATATTCGACCTCCGCACTCTGTCTGGCTCTCCGTCAGTTCAAGTCAAGTTCAGTCCGCCTCACCTTGGCGGGGACGGTCAGGCCGTGGCACGGCCGTACGGTGCAGATCCTCGTCTCTCTCTCCAGCTTGCACTCGGGGTTCTTGTTGGTGATGCGAGAGGAAACGCCCATCCCACAGCTGCTGGAGCACTGGGACCAGTCAGTGGTCTGGACGGGACACTTCTTCTCCTTCAGATGGTTCCACACTGAGGAGCCCAGAAGGAGGGAGAAAAAGAAAAAAATCATACACATCAGTTACGCCAGTGGTCTCTTTACTTGTTAGCTACATTAGCAGTGTGGCTCTATGGATGGCGATATTGGTCGGTTGGTCCTCTACTCTGGTCCTGAAATATCTCAACAACCATTGAATTGATAGCCATGACATTTGGTATGAACATTCATGATGCCCAGAGGATGAAGGACTTTGGTTACTGGTGACCCCTTGATCTTCCATCCAGCGCCAACATCAGGCCAACATTTTATTTGTCCAATCCTTTGGTTTATGGTTTATAGCATCAAAGCACCACTGTGCCAAAGTGCAGCCTCACAGAGCTGCTAGCATGGCTGCAGACTCTTTTTCTCGTGAATGGTTGATCATGCAGCAGTCTGAGGAGGAATAATTACTTTTCAGTTGAACTGGTCACAGCCTGGGGTCACAATAAACAGAGCGCTGTTTTAACACAAGCCAAAAGGTTTGAGAACCACTGAATGTTAGATTACCCGTTTTTATGTAACAGTATTTTAATTATTTCTTATGATTACGGTTAACTTAATTACATTGCAAACTCTGTGATATTCAGCACCCAATTTAAAGAGGACCTATTATGCTAATTTTAAGGTGCACATCCTTTCACCCTCTGTCTGTGTCAAAAAAGCCCAGTCTGCTCTGATTGGTCAGCTGGCCCACTGTTGTGATTGGTCAACCGAACCAAACTCCTCAGACTCCAATCCAGCTCCATTCTACGCAGCTTTGTTTGAGGGCGTGCCAAACTAGCGGCTAGGCAGGTATTATGCAATTGTGTTACTTGGTGACATCACCATGTTACTGAAGAAAAGGCGGGACTTCAATCAAGGAGTTTTAGGCAGTTCAGGAGCAGTGTTTCTGTTGGGGAGAGTAACTCCCTTTGGCATGGACTTTGTAACTTTTCAGACCTTTTACATGCACAAAAAACTATATAACACACTAAAGGAAAGGAGAAAAGCACAATAGGTCCTCTTTAAAATAACTAACGAAACAAAAATGTTAGTGACGATAAACACTAAATATTCTCCTCTCAGTCTCCCTTTCTCTCACCAGGCAGGTGTTTGTAGCCATGTTCATTCTCCCAGCCGCTGGCCTTGGCGTCTGCGAGCCCGTTGGCCAGCTCGTTGTCAGGCTGGTGTGGGGCAGGATGGTGCTGACGTCTGGGCAGGTGCTGTTGCGGCGGAGGCACCTGTGATGAGAGATAAGATAAGATGAGACAGTGCTGGGGATTCATCTGTGCCGCAGTCCAGCTATCTTTTATGTGTTTTTCACAGTGTTATCACCATGGCACCCTGATTATCAGGGGATTACTTCAGGGCAGTAGGTCAGAGGAGAGACACTTTACTCCTTTCTACCTGTACGAGTCTTTTGTTTTCGATTAGGTTACAAATATTCTCTGGTTGCAGCTTCTTAATTGTAATGATCTGATGTTTTTCTTATGATCTTATGTGATCATAATAAACTTAAAATCTTCCATCTTGAAGTTTTGGTCAGTTTTGGTAATTGTTTGATTAAAAATATATATTTAAATTGTTTTTGTTTTGCAGAAATCACTCTTTCATCCCAATCACCTTTGTTTTATACATCCATAAAATATGTTTCCAATTTGTGCCATGTGTGCCAAACACTTCCTAAGAGAGTCCTTTGCTATGACATGAAAAGAAACGTACCTGATGCTTAGGTGGGAGCCGCCAGGTGCCCTTATGGCAGTCCACACTGAAGCAGCACTGCCCGGGTATCCTGACGAGCCGTGGGTAGGGGCAGGATAGAGAGGCCTGCGGCAGCTTGTTGGAGCAGAGAGGAGCACAGCCGACGGCGCCATCGATGCAGGTACACTGGTGTTTACAGCCGGCACGGAAGCTCTCGCCGTTCTGGTAAATCCTGCCGTTGTACTCGCACGTTCGTCCCTCTGATTTTGCTGGAAAGACACATTTTACTCAGCTGAAACCAAACATTTAATGACTCGCAAATTGCAGATTGGTCATGTGAACAAACTGGCTGTTGTTGTGCATAAAGCAAAAGGGCAAACAGGGGTATTCCTGGCACAATCCATAGGTTAGTTAGGTATCTCAGTTTCTACAGGACATCCTTTAAAGTCTAAAAGGGATGTTAAGTATGTTAAGAAGAATTCACCATGTGCTCTTATTTCAACAGCTGTTGAGTAAAGTTCCTCCTGACTTGACCAAAAACCCACACACAATGACTTCACATGGCAACAGTGCACAATGATCACACAGAGGACCACTAGGATGGAAAGGTCAGTGGAAATAAGGAGACAGGAAGTGTCAGACTCCTTGTCTCCGAGGCGTGGAGGAACCAGCTATTCATAGTTTGTGGGGCAGCACCGGCACGGTGCAGATGGAAGGTGTATTTTTATCTTTGAAACCCCCTGTCGCTGCCATAAAACATATACTACTCATTAAAATACCCTCCTGTCTTGTTCCCAGAAGGGCACGGTTAAATGTTGCTTAATCACCGTGTTGTGATGGCTTTGACTTTATGGAAAGGATGTTCAATTAACATCGATGTCCTGGACATCTTTTGTATATTGCTGCACAGATATCACAACCTTTTGGCTTTTAAAGCACATTCACCTTCGTCATTTTAAATATAGGATTCTTTTTCCATGTTAACACTATGCCCTCCATCGGGTGAGCAGTGCAAATAGCTGTAGTATAGGAAGCTATTTTCTGAGTGAGATTCCCTCCCTGTTCCCTCCTCTCTCTCACCTCGACAGATGCCCCAGGCCATGGTCACATCGTTGCCGTAATTACACTCCAGCCCTTTGTGGTGGTCGCAAGGCCTCATGTGGCCGCAGTCCTGGTTGAGCTGCGAGGCGCACACCTTGCAGCACCCACATCCGTCTGGCACGCTGCTAACTCCCGGAGGGCAAACCAGGGGCTCGTCGGGGCACTCACACACTGCTGGGCAGCTAGCGGTCACCTGGGAGGGATGAGGGAGAGAGCAGAGAGTGGAGATCATATCTTCAGACAAATGATCTGAGTCATGCAACATTTTCTACAGCCAAGAAAAGAGAAGAAAAACCCATAGACTTGTTACAGTGCAGCTTCAACAAAGGGCATTCTTGGCATGTCTTATAGAGACACAATGTATGGGTGCTGAAGTCATCATCAGTACACTAGTACTAGCTTTTTTTCCAAGTGTGAGGAAGAGCATGGTCATTTCTGATTCTGTATCATCTCAGGGTTTGTGAATCATTTTGAATTCTTCCACACACAAAGCACTGCAGTACAGTAAGTACTAAGTCAAGTCACTGCTGGCCAGAGTGTCTAGACAGCTCAGGGTTTGTGCCCAGTCCCCTGCTGACTCGGAGTTTGAGTCATCGCTCCAGCACTAGAGCCAACTTGTTTCAGTCTGAGGAAATCAAAATGTCACTGTACTTTAAAAAAAAAAAAAAAAGGAGACATGAGTAGGCATGCTGCTTACCAGAAATGACAACCAGCCTCAGAAGAAGCCTTTACAATGTTATGTAAGCAGAGTGATAACTAACCCCACCTATTTACCAAACTTTGTATTGCACTTTTTAGGCTGACAGACATAAAGTTACATCAGTAATCTGATGTTGAAGGTGTTTGTTTACACCAGTTTATGCTGTTCATACTCTAGAGATCAAAGTTTAATCACATTTATAGCTACTATCAAGAGCAGATTACACATTAATCTCAATCTTTAAAAAAACAAAAAACATTCTGTAAATAGAGTTAGGAGAGAATAATTTTACCTGTGTGATGACGGCTGTTGTCAGTACAGTCAGGTAGATCAGAAATGCCATGATTAGCCTTTGACAAGTTTAAGAAAAATACAAATAAAGATAAAATGAAATCTTCAAGCTCCACTCCACTGAGCGGTTGCTATAGTCTTAAGTAGTTTCACACTGAGTTTCAGTCTCTTTTGGACCGCAGTCCTTGTTATTCTACTGGGCTAAGTGTCTAAAATCTAATTTATACCCGGTGGTGAGCCTCTGGGAGACCACGCCCCCTTCTCCATACTTCCAACCAATCAGAGTGCAGGAAGCAGCCCCAACATTCCAAACGGGGGCGTGGCTTCACCGTGAGGACAGCTCGCTGATTGGTGGGCGTGTTTTTGGAATGAATGCAGCCATTCATAAAAATTCTGCAGGGCTTTCTCTGTATTTATTTTATGGGTTAAAAATTAAAATGTAACAGCCGCTTTCAAGTCACACTCAGGCACATTCCTGCTTTTGTGGCCGCCGCTCTGCTAACACTAAGTAAATATATTCAGCTGGTTCCAGACAGCATGGGAACATTAATAGGACCTCCACCTCTGGGGGAAAAAAAAAGAAAAAGAGAAAGGAGGAGGAGGAATTCCCTCTGTTTTTCCAGACTAATGTAGGTGCCAGGACAGAAAATTAAAGTGGAGTGTGTTAAGCAAATAGTAAGATAATAGCAGCTGGCAGAGAGAGCGTCAACACGCCCTTCTCTGTCTGTGCCCATCAGAGAAAATGTGTTTCCATAGTTTTTCAAAGGTGTATTTTGATTGTTTTGCTGTTCATCTTGAATTCAGCTGTCCCTGACTATTATTTCTAACCACATATGGTGCTGACATGGGAATGATGAGGATATGATCACTTGGAAAGAATGGTGGAGTCGAGGGTGAAAGCAAGATTATTGTTTTAAGGGCAGCTCATGTGAGGGTTGGCCTCCTCCTCCTCCTCCTCTTCCACTGTCTTCGCTTTTTCAACCGCAGGTTTTCAGCCACACCTGCCCTGACACAGAGACCTCCTTTGATGAGAGAAATGTGATAGGCAGAGGCTTGAAAGTAAGATTCCAGCTATGAATGTCCATGTATATAGGCTGCGTGCATAGTTCTGGCTTAGAAAGCCAAACATCTCACATGGTTTCTCAGCATTGGGCTGTGGTGGTCTCAGGTGCTGGGAAATCTCTGTAGGTTAGTTAAACCTCGCCCTCATACAGGAGGTAATGATCTATAACCCATATTCTGTTTCAGGCTTAAAATAGGTGATTGATTCAGTTTTAAAAGAACGGTGTGTAACATTTTGGGGGATTTAGTAGCATAAATGGAATATAATATTCGTAGCTATGTTTTCATTAGTGTACCTGAAACTAAGAATCGTTGTGTTAGCTTAAAATGAGCCCGTCATATCTATATAGGGAGTTGGTCCTCTCCATGGAGTACGCCATGTTGCTCCGCCATGTTTCTACAGTAGCCCAGAACGGACAAACAAAACACTGTCTCTAAAGAGATCCATTTACATTTTTACGTTACCTGAAGGCCACCGTAGTTCTCCAACATAATTGGAAAGGGAGAAGTGAAGCTTGGTTTGGAAGCCGGCATGAGGTGCGGGCGCCAGAAAATTACGTCATCATGGTTTTTGCGTGGTTTGCGAAGTTGTCATGGTGGTTTGTGGAGCACCTCTGAATTTTTGTAACTCTACGCGCCGACTGTGAGCACTGCGCTTTTCATTTCAACATGGACGCCTTCGAGAAGAAATTGTTTGATTATTATTGTTTGGTAAAAGCTAAAAAAAGGTGTCATGAAAAGAGTGGCGACCTAAGGGGAAGCACCGAGAGACAGAAAGTCATTTTGACTTAGAGGTACGCGACGGTAATAATTACAGTGCACAAAGCAATGTTTGGCGGTATGTACGTCGGTGTTTAGTGTTTACTACCGTTGCCAGGCAGCCTACTTTCATTTCCAGTACCACTCGTTGACTTCTTGCTTATCCATAGAATATTTGGTTTGTACACCTCCTGGCTTTTCGGAGCATATTGCAATGAACAACGCACTGAGCTTAAACGCCTCTGTGCATGCTTGTAGTGCCCGCGCCACGGTGTCTCATGCGAGTATAAACAAAGCTTGAGCGGAGGGGTACTCAGCTGGTTGCATTCTGCAACCACACCACTAGATGCCACTAAAATCGTACACACTGTACCTTTGAGTTTGGGCCAACCTGCACATCATTGTCGGACCCAACCCAGTTGAAACAGATGAAAATGACCTTTTAGCTGGTGTAATGGCAATTTTCATATCTGCAGTTTAACACTGTACCTTTAGATAATCTCAGGGCCTCACATGTTCAACTTCGTCACCATAGGACAGTGACCTGACATTTTAGTTCTCTGTAACTGCAAACAACAGATTGCTGAAATACTTGTTATGTCTTGTGATGCTCTGTTGTCTGCTGTGTGCTGACACATTGATACACTTTCTATCCTTCTCTTCTTTTCTTCTTTGCACTTATCTTCATGTTATGCTTTAAATGTATAAATACTGACTACTCTTTGTATTCGGGGCTCACTTGCTACAGTCCACAACAGGTGGCTGTGCTCGTGAGTCCATCTGCAGTCCATCTGCAGATGTTTTAGTTATTAATGTATGCCTTTTTATTAAATTCACTGAAAGACAAGTTGTTACGTTGGTTTGTGTCTTGTTTTAACAGAAACTGCCACCACACTGGTTATCTGGTGCAATTAATGTATGGTATTGTGTATCATCCCTATTAAATATAATTAATTAATAAAGTTGTGCTCCATATTCCATATCCTGTTTTCCTTAAACAATGTTTAATTACTTATTTAAGTTGCCATTATTTTCTGTAATGCACATACTTTGGCTCTCTATTTTCTTTTGCATAAATGTGTTTTTCATAATGTTCCTTATTTAAATAATGTCATTGTATTTTTCTCTGTTGTATTATTACACTGCAGTGACAGACAAATAAATATTTGAATCTTGAATCTAAATCATAAAATACGATAATAAATTAACAAATTTTCCTTCAGAAATTGAGAGAATTTCATGACTTGTGCTAAAGATGGACACCCCTCTGCTTCTTCATCCATGTGACAAATGTCGGGTGTTTTTCAGTCCTCTCTCATCAATGTCCTAATGTAGTTACATAAACACTCCTAACAAGGGAGAGACAGAGAGATGAATGTGAGTTACAGACACAGTAAACATCCCCAGCTGTTCATCTTTCCTGTTCCTCCCCTCAACTAAATCTTTCTCCAGCCTTTGGCACGTTTGAACATTTTATGATTCATTGAGCTGATTTCAGTCCTCACAAAAACAAAAAGAGACTTTAAATCAGTAATGATGCTAATTACAAAATCAATCTTATTCCTTGAGATTGGACACTTTCTTTTACCTGCCAACACAAGCTAATAATGTCAAAGAAAACCCAACAAGTATTCATTTAATCACATGTAACCTTACAAACTAAACTCCTCCTGAATTTCACAACAAAACCAAAAACATGTTGTGTACTGGTGTTCAACCAGTATTTTCCTTTGTTGAATCGACTTTAGAGAACTAACATTCGTCTTTGTTCTGCCGCTACCTGCCTGACTTGTGGACTGGAGTCATGACTCAATTTAAAAAAGGAAACCACGTCAGGAAGCTGTCAGTCATCACTCTAATGGTGTGTCCAAGGAGACAAAGTCATGGTCCATCTATTTTAATCCTCCGGTGGTCACGGTACAGGGGGAGCTTTCAAAGTCCTGTGACGGCTTCTGTTTTCAGCTTCCTCTCTGATGCCAAACGAGAGGAAATCAGAGATGTAAAACTAATCTCGTGTGACGTAGACCAGTCTTTTTTAGATGGGAAAATCATTCACTGAATGTAAGCGCTGGTCTGTGAGAAGTTTCATGGTTATATTTATTCCGTCTGCATTGTATCCTGGGAGATAGATGGGAATAACTTTTCTTCCAAGCTGAGATTCAAACCAGAGTCGGAGTCACAGTCAGGGCAAATTTGCTCCTAATTCAATCAAGAAGTATGTTCTTACAGGTAATCATAGTTTTCAGTGTTAGAAGTATTCAGTTAATTTACTTAAAGCATTATTTGACATTTTGGGAAATACGCTTGAGAGAGTTAGATGGTAAGATACTGCTCTCATACAGTATGTGTCTAGTGGTGGTTGATGAGGTGGGTGTATTATCGATGAGAAAGTGGGTATACACTCCTAAATATTCCAATGGCTGATAGGTGGCTATACTGTAAACCGCCAGAAAAAGAGGGTATATCCAGTATACCTGCATATACCCTCCATTACAACCACTATATCTCTCTGTTCAACAGCCAGCATTTGCTTACAGCTTAGCACAAAGACAGGTAGCCTGGCTCTGTCCAACGGTATTCTCTTGGATATTTAATGACTGTATTTAATAGTATTTAAATGTCTTTCTATATAATGTGTTTCTTGTGCACTTTGTCTCAATGCTTTCTGCTTTCTGTCTTATGTAAAGCACTTTGAATTGCCTTGTTGCTGTAATGTGCTGTATAAATAAACTTGCCTTGCCTCTGTAATTTGGTGGAGTAGAAGTATTGAGTAGAAGAAAAATGGAAACACTCAAGTAAAGTACAAGTAAGTTCAGTTCACAAAAGAAGGAAGGTCCAAGACACTCTTCCAGCAAAAAGTTAAAAAGCCTTTCATTCGATGGCTATTTCATTGTGAAATACTAAAAACAGACAATGCTGGCACATTTTAAGATGGGTTACAACCCACGTGTATCGGCATAAACAGTCTTCTTTGGGGGTGACCTACATACCTATGTTCAGTAATTGACTAAATTAGTTATTTTCCACCCCTGATAGTTTTTTAATGTGTGAATTGAACCCAGGCTGTCTGTGACTAACAGACGCTCCTCAAGGAACAACAGTAACGAGATGTACTGAGGCCATATGAAGATAGCGATCTAATACAGTCTGGGAAACAAAGTGATGTCAGGAGCAGGCCAATGGCCCATTGATTGAGCTGTTTCTCTCACATGGCCCGTCACCTGAGAGGTGGTGCACACTGTGTGCAACACGATACACAAAAACATCAAGGGAGACACTTTACGAGAAAGAGCTGATGTGCAGGAAACGTCCAGAGGAAACAATAAAAGGAGGTGAGGGGGTGGTGAGAGAGAGAGAGAGAGAGAAGAAAGAGAAGTGTATAGAGGACGGGGAGGTGACAGGTGTTTTATGGTAAGAGAGTTTGTTTTTTCAAAGGGAGGAGTGAGCGAGTGCCCCGCTGCCTGCTCTGCTCTGCCCTGATGGGGTTCTGGCAGTCTGGCAGTATGGTATTTCACATAAAAACACACTGCTGGTATTTCAGCCCGCACCACTTTTAAGGTCCACGAACCAAATTACACGATGCGAAGGTCATATACTTTAAAATACATAAATACATACGGAGAGACGTGAAGAAATACACGTTACATAACATAATTCTAATGCAATTATCCAAATGGGAGCGTGAAATTGAGACTTGTGGAGAAAAGTCATGTCCTGAGAGAGAAGGGAGGAAGAAAAGAGTGCAAATGGTGGTGACAGGGTGATTAAAACTGGTCTCAGTGCTGCTACGGTGGAAAAAGTTAAGCGTGTGAGGACCTCGTTTATGTGTAAGGTGACAGAAAGGAGAAAGAGGTGTGTGTGTGTGTGTGTGTGTTATTCTTTTAAAAATATCAGAACAGAAGCCGCAGTTTTGACTCTCCGTGACAGAGAAAAGTGTGATAAAGTATAGGGTGAGACTCCTCATATAATATTATAATGTGTAATGGGATATGTGCTAAATCTGGCTTTGACATTATGGTTCCTGTATTAATGAACTGTGCAGTTCAAACCCACAGAGCATCGTAAAGTTACATAAGAGAGCAGGACTCTGTTGCCTGGCAAACACTGACACCAACTTAAATCTTAGACCACTTCCTTGGAGCAATTTCTCCCCCTAGTGGAAGTTTCAGGAGAAAGTAATGGATACAAATAAAAAGAAACAGCATAAACTTGTCCTATCAAGATTTCTACGAATACAAATGTTCAGATTAAGATAATGGTGCTCTAACTCTAATTGCTCTTTTCCAGTATTAAAGCTGCAGTAGGCAGTATATTTTTGGCATCATTGGGCAAACATTCCATAATAACCTGTCAGCATATTGTAACTCAAGTGTTCTGAGAGAAAACTAGACTTCTGCACCTCCTCATGGCTCTGTTTTCAGACTTTTAAAAATCTAGCCCATGACGGGAGAGCGTTCCTATTGGCCATGCTCCGACTGATGGGCGGTGCTTGGTATTTCCTCAACTTATCTCAACATGGCTTCCGGGTCACAAACTTTCTCATTTTACAGCTAAACAGTACACTTCAAGATGATTCTGAAAATATTTGAGGCGAGAAATAGGCGTTAAAGTAACAGAATATTGATTCATATTTGATCAGCGCTGCCTAGTTTGACCGTTTGATTAGAGTTCATGAGTGATTGACAACTGCTCAAAGACAACAGGCTTCAGATCAGCTCTGATTGGTTGTTTTCCTCCGGTCTGTGAAATCTTGCAGATGCCATTAGGAGAACCGGAGGCCACAGAGGCACATGACTTTTTTTCAGATTACCTGTCTCATGCACTACTGTCAGGATATAGTGACCGTTTTATAAAGATAACTCTTTTTAATCATATTTGCTCCATTTCTACACACTCATGCTTTACCTTGCTGCACAGAGCCGCACTGTACTCTTTGCTCCAATCTCCACAAGATGGAGCCAAACTCTGCAATATAGAAAAAAAAGTATAATACACCTCCAGGGCAGGATTTGATCCTATGCTTAGCACAAAAGGCACTGAGCTGTGAAGTCAGCGTAGGCAGTGCAGACACACAAAAGACCAAAGGAGCACCATGAAACCTGATGTTGATAAGTCACCACTGCTCAGTTCACCTTTATCCATGACTTTAGTGTCAGAGACGGGTGTTTAGACCAAACATGTGCCACTTTTCAGCCACACCAGCTGATTTAATATCTAGCACACATTGGAAAACCTGCAGAATATCTTCCCTAGCTATTGTTTGGTTACAGGTCTAGATGATCACGGTCATATCAGATGATTTCATGTGAATACCTTCTGTTGAATGTTTTGTTGCTCTCATCTTCCCTCCTACTTGTCCACCCTCCCTGATATTTAATTAAACTCTTCCCAACAGACTGTGAGTAGGTGTTTGAGATGAGGGATACTCTCTCACACTTTTTTTTTCACCTCATCTTCACTATTTCTATAAATCTTTTCTCTCACCCCCTTCCTATTTTTTTCCAATTCATTTCTTTTCACTGAAACCTCTTCGATTCCCCTCTGCCTCCCTATTTTCCTCTTCTTCCTCCCTCTCTCTCCCGCCTTCCCCCAGACTGTGACAGCAGAGCGCAGCCGCTTTGAACCCGGTTTTATTCGGAGCACGCTCTTGTCTCCTATCACCCATGGTCTCCTGATTAGACCCCCCCCCCACCCACCACTCCTTAGCAGTCACTGGGGCTCACAGCAGCCGACTGACAGGGAAGGAAAAAGCTTTTCCCAGGCAGAGCAGCAGCACCGCCTGAAGACTTGTAAGCCAAATATCCTGCTCGTCTGGGAGGTGGGGATTACCCTTTGGCCAGCTGCTAGATCCTTCGTTTCCCATATGGGAGCACTGGGTTTGAAAAGCACAAATATGAAAGCTTGTTCCACATAAGCTGCTGTAAGGGCAGATGTATGGTGGATGTCAGGGTTTTAGCCCTTGGTACTTAATACCCAGTTACATGAAAATCTATATTGAAAAACAAATAATTTCATGCTGGTTGGAGACGTCTGCTGGCCTGCTGGCTACTGTGCTGCTCAGGCTGTTCAAAAAATGAGTCGTGCAGCCCCTCAGCTATGATTAGCCATTCATTTACCTGCCTCAAATGTTCAGTATGTAATGCATACACTATAGGCTGGATGTTTGGAGTATAAAGAACAACAGCTTTTGGGTGGATATGTCCTCATGTGAATTTAAACCATTTCAGTTATCTTTCAGTTTGCGCTCCTTACATGAGAAGTATAGAATGTACAAAAGCTGCTGCAACTAGAAAATGTAATGTAATATATAAACAGCTGAGGCCCGTCATTTATTCTCTTCACCCATGACTGTTCTCCAATCTAACACCATTGCATACGATACCACAGTGCTGATGAGTCGGCCTACAGGGAGGATGTTTAGCACCTTGCAGAGTGGAGCTCTAAAAAAATTCCATTCATGACAGCTGAAATTACAAACTCTTCACTGCAGGCTCATATTCCCAGTCTACATCCGGTAAAGCATACAAGACTAGATACTGTAATTTGCTGTATTTAAGCTGCAGTTGGTAGAAATGGTGAAAATATGATTAAGAAAAGTTAGCCGTCTCTGAGCAGCTGTCAATCACTCGTGAACTCCGATCAAACGTTCAAACTAGGCAGCGCTGATCAAATATGAATCAATATTCTGTTACTGTAATGCCTATTTCTCGCCTCAAATGTCTTCAGAAACATCTTGTAGTGTACTGTTTAGCTGTAAAATGAGAAAGTTTGTGACCCGGCAGCCATGTTGAGATCAAGTTGAGGAAATATCAAGCACCGCCCACCAGCCGGAGCACAGCCAATAAGAACGCTCTCTCTCTCTGAAATGACCTGCTATTGGCCAAAGTCTCCCGTCACTGGCTACATTTTTTAAAGCCTGAAAACAGAGACATGAGGAGGAGCAGAAGTCTAGTTTTCTCTCAGAACACTTGAATGACAATATGCTGAAAGGTTATTATAGAAGTTTTGCCCAATGATGCCAAAACATTATTGCCTATACTGAAGCTTTAAAAGTAATAACATTAGCGCCAGTGTAAGGTTAAAACATCAATTTGTTCAATATTTTGGTTTATGACAAAAAAATGCAAAATTAATCACATTCATCAACCTCAGCTACTTTTTTGTGCTAGTTAGTAAATATTAGCACGCTAGGTTAGCACGAGGTTAGCATTTAGCTCAAAGCTGCTGATCTTAAATACAGCCTCACAGTCGCTACCATGGCTGTAGCCTCTTGTTGCACTACTCCGTATATGCAGTATGTTTACGGTGACACTTTTAAAATCATTTTGCACATAACTTCGTCAATAATTGCACACGTTTTATTATATTTTGCAAGTTGCACTATCTTTAATGCAAATGTAACGACAATAAAGTTGAATTAAATGAATGCCTCCACTCCGTCTTTTTCTCTTTTCTCCTGAACCCCCTCCTCCCTCTCCATCGGTCCCCAGCTATCCCGCCCTCCCTCACTCTATACCCCCCTTCTTTGTTCTTCCTCATCCATCACTTCCTCCCCACCTATCCCTCACATGCACGCATCCCTTTCCTTCCCCATATGCACTACAAGCTGACAACGAATGCAACCTTCCATCAGCGGCGGCGGACTAACACAGATGTCTCAGTCTGCAACATTTACAGATAACCCACATCTCTCTCTGCCTCCACCCTCCATCCTTCATTTCCCTATCCTATGATTCCTCTTCCTCTGCTTGCTCCGACCCCGACGGAATGAGGGTCTTATGAAGATAAATGACGCCTCTCAGCCTCCTTACCCTGCTCCCATCTGCTGCCTTTTGCAGCTGCGGAGGGGAATTCCCCTGGATTTCTCCCATCCCTCCAAGTGTGTCTCGCCTGACAGGTTCACAGCATCATTTTTTTTTTGTCGACAAGGAAGAGTGAAAAAAGGCCTAACACATGGTTGGCTGGAGCAGCAGAAGACATTAGGCAGCCATGATAGCGATTCAGAAGCTTGAGGCTCATCAGATTTCAATTACGGAGGAAATGAAGTGAAAATCTGAAGAGGCTATTTGATAATGAAGGTTATTGAATATTTCCCTGGCACTACACCTCTGATATGACTTCAGTTAAAATCAGATACAACATGTCACTCTTTGATATTGATATATTATTAGATAGGGAAGATTGATACCACTCTCACATCTGTATGGTAAATGTTAGGCTACAGCCAGAAGCTGGTTAGCTTAGCACAAACACTGGAAACAGGGGGAAACAGCTAGCTCAGCTCTGTCCGATCCACTAACATTAGGCCCGATACGAGATGAATAAACCCCTGTTTTTGTGATCTTTGCTGCCATCTTGACTGTCCGGAGGGGACAACTGAAAAGAAGCACCTGTTGCCTTTTTATAGTGCTTACGCCTGATTGGTGGGTTTACGATTAAATACCTAAGTGTGTAAAAGTGTGAGGCTGATAATGTGCTTATATATGAGTTGTGCTTTATGCCTAATTTTAGTGTGTTACTGTAAATGATTGTTCATGCACTGCAGGAAGTTAACTCTCTTCCTTCGTTTGGGATACCAGTCCGTTCTCATTCACAGGCTCTGTCACAGCTGTCGGCGTTCGGTTCCGCCCCACATGGCGCCCTTTAGCGCCGGTATGAAACGCACAAGGCGTTCCATTAACTATATTGTAAACTTAGATATTTCAACCATGTAAAGCACTTTGTAATTTTGTTTTGAAAGTTTCTGTATAAGTAAAATTTAGGTTATGTTTTCGGTTTGTTTGTCTGTGTGTCAGCATGATTATGGAAAAACTACGGGCCTGATTTCCATGAACCTCAGTAGAAGTATAAAGCATAGGCCAAGGAAGAACCCATTACATTTTGGAGTGGATCCAAATCACGGGGCGGATACACACAGTATTTTTCACTTATGGAAATGGCCTTGGCGGAGATTTGTCCTCTCCGTGTGCCCTTCTAGTTATTATTATTACTAATAACATTAACAAAGGCTCAGTTCTACTCAAGTGTCCCAGTAAGCCATAACAGTGTGACAGTGAGCCAGCATGAGCAATACCAGGACCTTGAAACTGAAGATGCTGAATGAAATTCATCATTAAGTTTATTTACACCGGTGCTTTTCCTACCGTGACAACTTCAAATGTATTCTGTGAGGCCGACGGTGTTATGTATGCGGCGATCTCAAAAACAATCTCAAAAACAAAATTTTTAGCCTTGGTTGTTCCCGTCTTTAAGAAATCTTCCATATTTACAAACTGAAATGAAAAACAAAAAAAAAAAATGCCATGTTACTTCAACTCCTCTTTCCACATATTGAGCAGTAGGGCATGAATAAATCAAACAATGAGCAAACTCTTCTCAAGTCTGCAGTCATGAGTGCTTGTGTGCATGGGAGGATACGTAGGCGAATATATGAGATGGAGAGAGAATGTTTAATTTAAAATGAAGACAGAAAACAGCCTCAGAGGAAAACAGTCTATTCCACTCACTCGGGCACCTTGAGCTACTTGCAGAGGCAGCAACCCTGAAGCCCGAAAATGTATCAAGGACGCGGTGCAGCCTTCTATTCGCTCACCGAAAAGTGATAATACATTCACAGGCTCCACTTTTTAGAATGAGGCAATATCTCATGGATAGTTTCTGCAACACGTGTCACACAGATGATGATAAACTAACAGAGCACCCTCTATTTGTCTCTCATAATAATCAGAAGTTAATCCAACAACAAACTAGGAATACTGATCACTGGAAACAAAACTTAAACACTAGAGGAGCAAAGGCAGGAAAGCCAACTACAAGGAAGAAAACAAAACCCCCATTCAGCAATGACAAACAGGAACAAAGGAACTGGGCTAGTATATATAGTGAGTGACTAATGAGGAAGTGGGAACAGGTGAGCAGGAGGTCAGGTGACTGCTGGACTAACGAGGGACAGGTGAAACTAATCAGGGCGGGGCATACTATCAAAACTCACGGGAAAACACACAAAGGTGATCTGAAACGAGAGGAGAGGTGAGTAACAAAATAAAACAGGAAACAGACAACAAGCAAAATCCCAGGACTATGACGGACGTGCACTGATCATGTGGTTGTAGCCTCACCCATCGGAGAGGCTAAAGGTCTGGTCACAACAGGATTTAACAGCAAAATTTCATGGTAATTTCAATTAATTCCAATGGAATTAGTGGATCCGCTCGAGGAGGTGAAATTAATCCATGCAAATGTTGCGTGTCGACTTCAAGTTTGGTGAACGTTGACATGCAAATTTGTGCCTTGCAGGTGAGTCCAAAATAGAGGATGCTATCGTAGCATATTAGCTGTGTTTCACCATTCACTTTTTTATAACCTCCTCTGTCGTCTTTTAAAGCTACTACGGATAACATTGATAACATTCAGCCAACTAGATGTTGCATTCTCCCTCCCCCGTTCCATTGTATTAACTTCACAACAAGTCGTTGCCAGGCACTTACCGTCAATCTCTGCCATTTATCGTTTTGTTTCCACACTAACTGACAACCCAAAGATACCACGTGATACCAATGCTGTTTTACTATTGGCTCACAAGCTTTGTTAGAAGTAACGTCAGATATCTTCCACAGAGATAAACAAAACATTAATTTTGTAATGCTTGTAGCTTGTAGATTTGTAAACATTACTGTTGCTGCTCTAGAAACAACATTTAGCCTAGTTATATATTAAATACAGTATATGTATATGTAGAGCTAATATGCACACTTCAATATTTGTTTATTTATCGCAAGTCATATTGTCATTGCAATATTGAACAGTGTTATTGCACATCACAGATGTTCCTCATATCATGCAGGCCTAGTGTGAGAGGCTGCCCCTTGTGTAGTGTGAGTTGTGTGGAAGAGTTTAAGTGCCAGTTCTAGTGCTCCCTC
This sequence comes from Sebastes umbrosus, assembly GCF_015220745.1. Lineage (NCBI taxonomy): Eukaryota > Metazoa > Chordata > Actinopteri > Perciformes > Sebastidae > Sebastes > Sebastes umbrosus. The sequence continues at coordinate 7,849,202 of NC_051271.1, forward strand.
TTTGACAAAAGCCAACAATAAGTAATATTGTTATTAGGAATAAATTTGCCTCCTGCGTGAACCTTGCATTGCTGAATAGGGTAGGCCTACGCTACTGTATTTTAACATCGGTCATAATGGTGGTACTTGGAGAGCCAAATATTTTCTGAGGTGGTACTTGGTGAAAAAAGTTTGAGAGACACTGATCTGTGGTGTTGGAAGACCTTGGGAAGCAGAAATCTTTCTGGTAATACATACACAGGTTCAATGGTGGGTTCAGGCCTGGCACCAGCTGTTTGAGTGTGAAAACCTGCAGATGAGAGAGGAACAGGGGGATAGGGGGGGAATGAAAGCTAAGCTTGCCACCTTGGCAAATGGTACCGCTCAATAGGCACATTGAGATGTGCAATTTTATTTTCCTTTTACTGAAATTGAAACATGGTAGGAATGAGGACATTTGTGAATAGATTACTTTGATTTCCTTTGATGTGAAGAGCTGATGCTTAAAAGTAGTTCATAAAGTGACGATGTGCTTGGAGCAAAGTGTTTGATGAATGCTTTTGTGCTTTTTGCAAAAAAGTAGAAGAAGACGTTTATAGGGAGAGTGTGTGTGTGTGCATGTGTGTGTGATCATTGGGATGACAATGGGCTGAAAAGCACATTTTGTGTAGTATAATTTAACACCATGAAAGGTCTGAGAGGTGTGTTTGATACAGCATTTTTGAGCTTGCAAAAAAAGCAAAAAAAGAACCAGCGCTGCACTGTTTTGATCCCTATGTCGAGGCCTCCTCGGCCAGGCAGAGAGAGAGGAGAGGAATGTAACGCTCCCGGCAGCTCTTTTCTTTCTTTTGCTCCATGAAATGTAGATCTGTAGGGGTGGACCAGAGGTGACTGCACACACAAGCTATAGTAATAGCTGGGTGTTGACTCAGAGTAGAAGAGCCGTGTGAGAAGGGATTTCCCCCCCTGGCAGCTGCCAGTCAGTTTTCCTGAGAGGACAGATGTTTCATCTGATTTCACACGTCAGAAATCATGAAAATCAATGTAGAAACTGCAGCACAGCATTGTCTGACAAACACAACCTTTCTCTTGATGTTACCTTTTCTGCAATTTACTGGCAGAAACAGGCTATTTCTTCAAAACACCGTAGGAAAAACAGAACACAATGAGCACTGGATGATAGCAATAAATCCTTAAAGAGTTTGTCATGCATCCAAATGACAAAAAAAACAACAACATATTTTTCACTCTTGTTGAAAACCAGGTACAACCAGAGGTTGTACATAGGACATACAGACGGACAGAGATTCCTTGCTATATGGTTTAATGTATCTGCGTTCATATGGCTACTTGTGAAACAATACGGTTGTACACATCATCTCTCAACTCCAACTCCATTCCCATATCTCAAGTTGCTGGTCGGACTGTAAACAATGATCGGAGAGAGGAAATGGCCGTTGGACATATTTGTTGGTTGTTAACAACAAAGTCTAAATCGTCCTCACACCGATAGCCGATGGGTTCAGAGATTACCTCCACCCCAAGATGATGCAGAATTGACTGGTGCGTATGGTGCTTTCTGTTTTGTCTGTTTGTTTGAACCGTCCCTTTGTACATTGGGGATTGTGGACATTTGTGAGCTGCTTTACAAAAAAACAACCTAAAACTCTATGCTGAAGTCATTAAAACCAAAAACATGAATCAAAAGCAAGGAAAAACAAACATGTATCTACCCTCAATAATAAATTAGCAGCACTGCGGCAGGGGCCATTTGGCTTTGGACAATTAATAGACTGTGTAGTGAGCTAGCAGAGCAAACATGCTGCTGAGACTAACAGCAGGCTCCTATGCTGTCAGTGGTTTTTATAAACAGAGGCGCTGACACTTGACCTGTACACGGTCGAACATCTCTTGAGCTAGAAAGTTGGAGATTGGTGGTTGCCATGGATGCATGTGACTCCCACGCAACTGAAACACATGTTATTATAGATTATATTTGTGTGCCCTCATGCAGCCACTATTGTTTTCCATATGGCGATGTACGGCAGTATGTTGAACAGTAATGGCTTTGAAATTCATTAGAGGGAGAATTCAGCATGTGGTTGTAGATACACTGTGAGTTAACACACAGCAGCGGGGAGTGATGGCTTGTTGTTTTCTGTTTTGATCCTGTAATATTCACCTGCTGATGGATTCTGTCTCACTGAGTGACGAGATGACATTTTAGAAATTATTTTAGGTATCACAACACCGAGTGCTAAAAATGTAATTCTTTCATCAACAAACAAGAGCAAACATTTCTTTGATTATCTTTTTGAAGCAGAAGAAGTTTTGTGTGTTACTTGTTCATGCAATTTCAGAGGACCTTGACCGTTTCTGACACAGAGAGGTAGTTTAATCTGACAATGGAATTTAGATTACATTAACAAAATATTTTTCATAGTGATCATCATTGCTTTAATCTTTACAACTCTGTGAAGGAAATATTAAATTCTCAGTTTGGCCTCAATATGTTTTTATTTGTTCTTGAGAGATAGCATAGTAGACGTCCCCATAAATATTCCCTCAGTTCCCAAAGTGTTTAAAGGATTAAGTATTTTGATTTCAGAAAGGAGAAATTAAATGTTTCTTCAAAGGAACAGCTGCTCGTTTGGAATTATCAGCCTACTGTATGTGCAGTATTAATCATAAATAAATTCTATGTCTTGGCTGAGCTTATATTTCTTGTGGTTGTTGTTTACCATGCATTATGCTGTCATTTAACACATGGATAACCTTGTCTGAGTGTTGTGAGCAGCGGGCTACCTCCGGGTCTGAGAAGTGAATCCAATGCTGAAGTGCCTTAATCTTGCATTCTTTCTAACAGCCAGCAGGGGGCGACTCCTCTGGTTGCAAAAAGAAGTCTGATTGTATAGAAATCTATGAGAAAATGTTTGATCACTCTTAAAATGAAGTCTCTCCTGATTGAAATGGCTAGGTAGTAAAATTTGCATTTTCTACATGCACATGCAGCTAATTACTAATGAAATATTGCTCTTTAACAAACAATGGTATTTATTGTAATGTCTTTGTCACCCTTTACCTGTTTTGTTGGATTTTTGTTCTGTAAGCAGCTGGCACAATTTGAAAGATGAAAATTTAGATTTGCTGGAGTTGATTTTTGGTTTCTGCTACCGTGTTTGGAGACAGCTGGGTTGCCTGTTTCCTGGCAGACAGCCGGGCCCAGAGTGGCTGTGGTTTCCATTGTTGCTCTGCTTGTGTCAGTGTAATTTTTCTGCTGACATTATCCTCTTGCAAAGTCATCAAGTGTTAGTAGCTGCCTGGATTGTATGCTACGTAAAAAACTCTCCTTTCAAGTGAATGACTACAGTTGCTGTGTGCCAAATCCTGCAGAAACTCCAGTGTGTAACTCAGCTTCATCAAAGCACAAGCATCCGTAACAATCACATGCTGTAGTTGATTATTAGCATTACTACTAGACAATGCAATAGTTTTACTATTATCCTAAAAACTATGCAACACTTTATTCTCTCTTATATTAGTGTATTGTTTGGATTTAATATTGAATTTAATTAAATTAATTAAATTTAATTTAATTTAACAATATGTTTTTTTATTTTTTCTATGTATTTTTTTTAATGTATTTTTCTTAAAAGCCTAACCAGGGACAAGGTCTGCAAATTAACTACGTCTAGAAGTCCTATATACATTAAATCGGTTGCACTGTAATTAAGCGTAACAATGCCTACATGTATTGTCCCTATCAAATAAATAAATAAATAAATAAATAAATAAATAAATAAATAAATAAATATTTAATTTTGTATTATTATTTCAGCTCAATTCCACCTCCAAATAACTATTACAAGCACTACATCCCAACTTAGTTTCTGTCCAGCCAATATTAAATAATCAAACAATTCCATAATTATTTTGCATTATGAATACATTTTAAAATACGTTTATGTGAAATTATTTTGTAGAATCAAGCCATAATGCTCTACAGGATGTTTTTTCTCATTACTCTCTTTTTGTGACACTTTCTTGATTCCCTCTTCCCTTTTCATACTATTTGAGGTTCAAAAGGAAAAGGACTCCAGTGTAAATACAGTAATATTTATTATTAATATGCACAAACACAGCACACTGCAGTTCATGTTTTTTTTAAAGAAGAGTTCACTATATATGAGATGAGTAGAGTGAAAACAGATTAAAATATGTAAAATCTGGGTAAGTGTAACTTACAGTCATGAAAGTATCTAAATGTCGATTACATATTTTTTTTATGTTCAAGAGGATGATGAATTTACACACAAGTTTTGATACATGTCAAAAATCCAGTATTTACCTGAAAACAAGATTTACACAGGTGTAATAACATCTGAGAAGGTGTTGAGTGAGTAATTGTTGATAATATGGAAATCAAACTAAGGGATGGTGGTTAAGAATGCAAATGACAGGCCTGCTGCTTACTGTCATTAGTGCGTATCCCAGTAATCACACATTTTCAGGTATTTATTGGCCGTCAATAATTTTCCTAATAGTTATTAATGCCTTAAAAGAGGATTAATGTTGTAATCAAAAGCCTGACAATGTATACAAATCTCAATGATAAGACAAGGCCACCTAGTACCATCAACCAAATAAAAAAGTAAGAAAGGTTAAATACATCACAGCAAAACAAGCAAATGAAAATGCGAGTTTAGATTTAATTTTACAGTTCTCTGTAGTGTAATATGTAATTTCTTCCCTAGACATTTCAATTCAAATTGGAGCATTACTTTTCTTGTGATACAAATCAGTAACAGTGATAGATGCCATTTTAATTTACCAGATGTAATATTCTGAATCTCTCAGGTGCAGATGAATTTGAGTTTGGTTCGGCAGTCGAAGTTGTCCCACAGTCCCTTTCCGGTTAAAGCTCCACAGCGTTTCCGTGATGGACACAGATAGTCCTGATCTCCTCCCTGATTCCAGGCCTCGTACACCAGACGGTCACCGTTCACCCACAGCCAGCTGTCCTGGAGGTAACGCAGGCCGATCCACACCCGATGAGTGATGTTGACTTTCTGATTCTCTTTCATGGCCAGAAGGCACTCGGTGTCAGAGTGCAGGCTGGTGAGGTCATTGTGGTGATCTCTGCAGTAGTCCAGAGCCTCCTCCCAGGTCTTCCTCTCCTCCACTACGTTAATATCGATGCAGTAAAAAGGCCTGGTGTTTCTTTCTTTATCATCATTCCATGTCCCTTTAGACTGGACGTGTCCATACCTCTCATTGTTCTCAAAATTATCTGGTTGTCCATTGGTCCAGTTTTGGTATGTAATGTGTGTCCCTCCTGACCACCTCCAGACAGTGCTGTTGTTGAGGTCTCGTTTGAGGCCGATCCATCCTGCGGATCTGTTTGCACCTTCAGCTGTCAGGAGCCTGTTTAGTTCAGACTGACTACTAACAGAGGAAAGATCAGTGTGATGTTTTCTACAGTAGCTCTGAGCAGCTCGCCATGTCTTACTCTTATCAACAAAAATGTGTTTTCCTACATCTCCCTCAACAACTGCACAAAGAAAAAGTAAGAAGATGATTCTCTCCATGGTCGTTGGTCTGTTTTCTTTGGCTGTGTTTTCTCTGTGATGGTATCCCTTACATGTAAGTGTCAGGGTTATAAAGGATATGATGACTTTGCATGACTTTCTTTAACAAGCAAAATATCTTCATGGTAGGCTTAACACCCAAAGAGAAAAACAAATGACTTACACAAACACATAAGCAATATTCAGCAGAATAGCTAAGTAATGAAACCATTGGTTTGCATTGGAGCTCATTTGTTTTCACAGGAAGGAGTATTATCATGGAGTGAAGTGATCCGTACAAAGACGAAGCAGTTTCCTGCTCATTATCACCGTCATTGAAAGCTTGTAAAAGGAATACTTTTTGCCAGATGTCAGAAAATATATTACAATGCAGCCATTTGTTTGAGACCACCTTCTTTTCTAACGACCACTTCACATTCGCTTTTATATGAAACATATTACAGTTTTGATTCGAATTAAATGACTATTTCAGGTTAAGTTAACGCAAATGAAAAAGGTAAGAACAAAAATCGAACATTAGCAAACATAAATAAATACATTTTTCAGAAGTTGGTGCTGCACAAGACTCATAATTAATACTTCATGATGTTGTAGCCCGGTGATATGCTGCTGTTGGTTTTATAGACTGAGAGCTCCCCTGCTGAGACTTCTGCAGCCATCCCCCAATACAATGGAGGTCAATGAAATTTAATTTGTTGTGCTTGAAAACATTGAAAAATTCATGTTAAAAACCTCAACTCATAACATGGTTTATACTTTCTGCCAAATACCAAAGAAACATATTCAGCTGGAAGCGCATCTGACATTATAAAGTCCGTACTAAACAATTGCTTATTCAGACATCCAGCAGACACGGAGCAACATTATCATTCATTTGGAGTCGTGTTTCTGGATACGTGATGAATTTAAGTCCAGTATTCACTCTCTTTTAGCTTTATTTTGGTCTCCACCATAATCTGAAAGAAATATTTGGCTCTTTTTATTTGTTAAATGCTCCACTATGTTCACCAGCTAGTCTCTAAGGGACCGTTTTTGGCGCCCTCAAATCCATTGTTTTCAATGTAGACATGTGGCAGGCACGCTCAAACGTAGAAGCGACGCCGTTGCGTTCCCAAAGCGCCTATTTTTCAGGGCTTGACGGCTTCCCCGAGATAAAAATAGTTAAACTTTGCATTCAGCCCACACCGCATGTCATGTGACAAGGAACAACCAATCACAGCCGGCAGATACTGCACCTTTTTTTCTTCCGTAAATATCAGTCTATGGTAAATATATGGAGGATAAGTTAATCATTTTAGTGCAGGGCTATACCCAGAGCTTTACGATCTGTCCCATGGACTATTTTACTTGCGTCACCCTTTCCGTCCAAGAACGTCACAATATCCGGTTGAAAGGTCAGCCAGACTGACGCAGAGATATCGAGCAGTAAAGCTACTGTGAGGGGTTTAGTTTAGTTTAGTTTAGTTTAGTCAGTGAGACTTACTGCTAAATTACTGCAACTTCATCATCATCGTCATTGCAGCACGCAGGTTTTGGTTGCTTAGTAACGGCAGGCGTGGCAGGAGTTCAACCTGGATAAAAGAAAGAAAGTGGCACGGCTGGCATTTTACACACATTTTTAGACACTACATGTGAACAGCACCTAAATGTGTCTGTCTGAAGTATGGAGCCAAGCAGGTAGTGTATACGGTGGGTTTTTGGAGCTTTTTAGCTGAGAACAGCTGCCTGCTGCTGGAAGCAACGCTGATCTGAGCTTTGGGAGTGAACCAGAAACCAGTTGCAGGCCATAAAACCAAAGTAATGACCTGGCAGATGCTAAAGGGGACAAATCATGTAAAAACTCACTTTTTCAGAGCTTGTGCTCATACATTTGGGTATCTGGAGTGCCTACCAATCCACAATCTGTGAAATAAGAAAATGTGTGATTCAACAAGCCATTCAGATTTGTCTCCCCTTCATATGTCACATGCGCCTGCAAGTCCATGTGCCTCATTCAAATATACCACCCACCATCTGAGTATCGCCACCTGTGACTTGAGAGCTACCTTTGCAAAGGTGGATTATATTTTAGACTGGGCTTTTTCAGGAGGGGGGTCTTAAAGAGACAGGCGCTAAAACGGAGCGTTTCAGACAGAGGGTGAATGCAGGTATATTCAGACTGACAGTATGAGAAAAATAATGTGTTTTTTGAACATCAAACATGTAAACATGTTTTAGTAGAAACCCAAAGTACAAGTATGAACTCTAAAATGAGCATGATACATCCCCTTTAAACACCTTTAAAGAGTGTGTGGAGCTGAAGGGAGCTGCAGAGTCAGGTGATAATTCTCTGTGGGATCATCATACGAGCGACCCCTTTCACATACAAGTAGTCGTGTGATCTACAGTTAATATGAAAATATTGATTAGTGCAGCTTTGAAGTCCATAAAGTTATCATGCCACACAGGAAGCTGTTTCAGCACTCTTTGCTCACGCTTTGCTGACCAGCTTTGGGTGCTCGGGGACATATGTCTGTATGTAATGAAGTGCAAAATGATGTAGTGAGGGCAGGTTATGAATTACAAGTTTAAAGGGAACAAATGATCACAAAATACCCTGCCAGACTAGGGGTCAGGGCCGCTCCTGCAGCTTCAATCAGCACACAGACAGATACCAGATCGGTGTGTGGGCGTAAGTCATTAGATTAGTGTCAGTGTTTTGGCACGTATCAATTCCCCACACTCTCATATGCACCGTGAAACAAAGGGACTGACATGATTGAGGCCATCCAGTCAACTTGGGTCATCTGTACAAAATGAACACAAGTGGCTCTACAGAAGCAGCCTCTCTGTACTCACGGCTGTAACACTCACATACACACAATATTCGACTATGTGAGCGATTGTGCTCAGCAGTAATTTGATTCAACACTGCCTCTGCTGCAGCTGAAGGACACATCATCCTTTTGGAAATGGCAACGCAAGAGATCAGATCTCGCACTCTTTGCTTTATATGAATGAGTGTATTAAAGTGTTATTGTTTCATTACATTCCACTATAGGATTTTCTGTGGATTGTTGAATTAAAAACATACTGTAGTCCTCACTTTTTTTTTGGCCTCTGTGTTCACAGGACATTACATGCGTAAATATGCATGACAAGTATGTGTAGGCCTATAATACATTATATTATCAATAGGGCTGTCAATCGATTTAAAACAATTAATTAGTCGCATGATTGTCCATAGTTAATCACGATTAATTACACATTTTTTATCTGTTCAAAATGTACCTTAAAGGGAGATTGGTCAAGTATTTAATACTCTTATCAACATGGGAGTTGGCAAATCAGCTGCTTTATGCAAATGTATGCATATATTTATTATTGGAAATCAATTAACAACACAAAACAATGACAAGTATTAGAAAAAAACATGTAAAAAAAATAAATAACACAGCCTGAGATGAACCATTACAAGTTTTGAATAGTTAAACATGTGTGTAAGTAGATACAGTGCTAAAATAAAAGTTACATTTTGAAGAGCTACAACATGCAAATGGCAACGATTCGGCAGAACGGCCCTAAATCATTCCTCATCACCATTCAGGTGGAACTGGTTTAAATGTTGGTCATAAAGTTCATCATTCATCACAACATAATTACTACACACTGAACTTCCTTAAACTGTCTTTACACTGTCTCTAAGTTTAACCCATTAGTTTTAAGTGTCCACCGTCACCAGTGTCATAAATATAGCCTACAGTATGAAGAAACCACTGCTTCAGGCCTCAGAGTCTCGGTCTATTAATGTGACAAGTAAATCACATGGGTACTATAAGCGCTGGAGAGGTCCAGATTTACAAGCGAGCCCGTGCCTTGGACAAGAAATTTATGTTCTCCTGCTCACCGGAAAAATAATTATGAATAATGGCTCATGTTGAGGAATCTCAAATAAAGCAGGGGGAAAAGACATTCTGCACTCTGAATAGAAATTATCAATATAAGATGAATAATTGCGATCTGACAGATGTGAGAAGCACATCTTCAGGGAATGAACACAAAATAGATCAAGGATGTTAAAATGAGGACTGACATCAGTGATGTCGTCAGACACATTGCAGCCGTATTACAGTGTGTTAAATCATTACTGTCAATGTAATATAGATCAATGTACCTTATCATTTATTATTTAGTTACATATGTGAAGAGTGGAAGGCGATAAGATAGCAGTTTCTTTTAGTATGACCAATCCAATTACAGGAAGCCATCATAAATTTGTTGCCGTTGACGACGCTTTGCTCCAATGTGCCACTGAGTCGTAAAAAAATGGAGCCCCAGAGGTCAAAAGGGATGAAAAAGTGTAAATTCGGCGCTCAGAGTTCGTGGATCTGAAGGTTGAGTCTTCCTTTACTCCTTGACTCTCATTACAGAGCGCCTTAACAATGATTTAATTATGCTAATTGGGTTTTATAGATGAAATAGTAATTGCATTGAACATATTTCTGTCTTCTGCTCGGACGGGAGTTGCGTTTGGCTTGAAGTGAAAAGGCCAGTAAGTAAAACTGTGAGCTTAACAATCACTCTTTTACCTGCTGTTTCTGTTTGCTCTCCGCCTCCTCCCCAGTGTGGCACGGAAAAGATAATAACCGTGAGGCAGGTGAGTGTGTACGTTCATCGTGTATGTTTATTTATGAGTAAGTGTGTGTGTGTGTGTGTGTGCGTGTGTGTGTGTGTGTTTAAAGAGTGAGGGGGTCTGACTGCCCTCTGGCCTCTGGGCTGACTGCATTATTCAGAATAGAGATAAGATGCTCCACACTCTGGACCTTTCTGATACTGCTTAACCTCAGCGTGGTTATACAGTAAACACACACACACCCTCGACAGAGGCCATCTTTTTCAGCCTACTGAATAACCTTCAAACGGTAAAACATTGCATGAAGGACAGAAGAACACAAGGATTCAGACTCTGGATGCTTTCCTCTTATTGTTAATCCTACAGCCGGTAATGACGAAACTACTCTACAGTAGTTGTTTATACTTTGTATGGAGTGTGTTTCTGTAATAATGCTGACTAATAATGCAATAGCTCTTCAGAAGCTCAGTGAACACATTTCTAATCAACATTACTACATCGTTTTGTCACATAAATGTATTATTACAACCCTAAATAATACTGTCAGGGTAAATGTGAGATTGTGACACAATTTATTACAGTAATAGGGGTTTTTAAAGCCACTGGGAGAATAAGAGGCCAACACTAGTTACAGTAAGCTCGATTACCGTAATGGGAACTGTATGTGCACAACATTTGTGGTATTAAAAATAATTAATAATTCGCTAAGAATCAAAAGGTTTGTGAATTTTGTGTTGATCTTCACTTATTCGCTGTTCCATGCTTTTCCAGACACCTACTTGGTACATCGTCTTTGCGGTTCAAGGACTTGTTATACAACCAAAAAGGAAACAGACGATACAGAGAGATCAAATATTATGTAAACAAAATATTAAACAAATATGTTAAAAGATGCAGTTGATATAGCACTCATCATAAAGGTAACTCTCTCACAATAGTTCCTTTTTTTCAACAAGAAAGACTGGAGGAGACACACTATTTCCTGGGATTTACTTGTGATTTTGCAGTAGATAATGGTGTAGTATCTAATAAAAAAAAAAAATCAGTGCCGAGAACATATAAACGAGAACATATAAACAACACAACGAACAACCTCGTTGGGTGTTCCTCTCTCTGGGAGGCTCACGTTGCTAGGCATCGACCCAAGGTCACGTCGTTACTCTGGCCAGGGTCATAATGTGTGTAATTGCAGGTCTGGTGGAAGGTCAAGTGACTTTTCTGTCCCAAGGAAAGGCTCCCTGGAGGTCACATAAGCCTCACCTAATTACCAAGCAACTACACACACACACACACGCACATACACACACATGCACACACAGGAGGCCAAACCCGTATAAGCAGCCCTGATGAGCATCATTAGGCCCAATCAAAGCAAGTGATTAGCCCCAATCTGAGGCCACAGAGTAAGACAGAGAGAGAGACTTTAAAGGGTGACTTGTACATGAATAGGACTAATGAGCAGAACAAAACACTGGCAAATAGCAAACACTGGAAGACCTTTGTCAGCTTCAAGGTGCGCCCTCTGTCTACCAGCTAGCTGTGCAGTGTTTGCTATGGCTTACTCACAGCATGAGGAAATAACAGAAGAACATGGGGGCATCCCAAGTCTCTTAAATGCATCCACGTTTCCCACGTCTTCCCAAGCAAGGAAACCATGTGAGGAGAGAGGAAACGAGGAAACATGTTTTTAGAGAAACAAGACGTCCGTTCTTCTGAAGCGCCATCTGAAGCGACGTCTGTTTCTGATGACGGCGGCAGCTGATCACAGCTGGATCAGCTGTCAGTCGACTTTAACAGCGACTTACAGTTCACTCTTAGGAAAAAGTAGTATACTTCAAGTTATTATTGTAAAGTAAACTTAAGAAAGTTCAAGTCTATTTCCCAAGTATACTTTATGTAGTAAGTATACTAATATCAATGTACTAGTAGTATACTTGTAAGTGTACTACTTCAATACTTCTTGGGACTAAATTGGCCCACTTTTTACTTTATAAAAGTATACTTTTAAGTGTACTTTAAGTGTAAGAATAGTAATCTTTGAGTGCACAACTAGGTTATATCTAAGTTGTATTTTGTAAAGCATGCTTTACTATGAAGTGAACTTTTAGTTTACTAGTTATATACGTGTAGCTCATGGTTTAGTTTATGAACTTACACTTTAAAGTATAATATCAGTAAACTACTAGTTTAATAGTTTTTACTGCAAGTATACTTTAACTTATAGTACAATGATTTATGTATTACATAAAGAGACTTTTGCTATTTGACTTGATGTTTTGTGATGAAAATGAGTTTTTCTCGCATGCCTCCACGGTGAACGGAGAAGGGAAAAACGTAAAACAAATCCTGATGAATTGAAGTAAATTCATATCAAAACATACATTTACAAACTCTCCCACACTCTGATACACTACTCTATCAAAAAGGAAGCATAGGCCAAATATACTTTTCTGTATTCTTGTCAGTATAAGCCAAGTATACTTAGACTTTCCTGTATACTTGTCAGTATAAGCCAAGTGTACTTAGACTTTTCTGTATACTTGTCACTATAAGCCAAGTATAGACTTTTCTGTATACTTGTCAGTTTAAGCCAAGTATACTTAGACTTTTCTGTATACTTGTCAGTATTAGCCAAGTATAGACTTTTCTGTATACTTGTCAGTTTAAGCCAAGTATACTTAGACTTTTCTGCATACTTGTCAGCATAAGCCAAGTGTACTTAGACTTTTCTGTATACTTGTCAGTATTAGCCAAGTATAGACTTTTCTGTATACTTGTCAGTTTAAGCCAAGTATACTTAGACTTTTCTGTATACTTGTCAGTTTAAGCCAAGTATACTTAGACTTTCCTGTATACTTGTCAGTATGTGTTCTTAGACTTTTCTGTATACTCGTCAGTATAAACCAAGTGTACTTAGACTTTTCTGCATACTTGTCACTATAAGCCAAGTGTACTTAGACTTTCCTGTATACTTGTCAGTATAAGCAATGTATACTTAAGTATAATTTTGTTGAGTATATCTCTGTAAAGGTCATAAAAAGTAAACTAAAATACTCTCTTATTTCAAGATTCAAGATTCAAGAGTTTTATTTGTCCCGTACTCATACAGGATATGCAGTGAAATGCAAAGTGGCATCGCTCACAAGATTGTGCAAAACAACATCGACTATACAAATATTTAAAAAATGTAATAAGAATTGTAGGGACAATGGCATTTTTTATAGTGAGAGGGGTCTATATTTATATGGAATATAAATATAAGTGTGTGAATAGAATAGTAATGAGTGTGTGCGTATTCTCTGTTTAGTTTAAAAGAAGTATACTAATAGTACGCTTGAATAAACTTTATTGGTAAGGGAAAGTGAGGATTGAGGAGCGAGGAAATGTCAAATAAGGACTGAGATGCACCCCCCATATCTCCTGTTTTATCACCTATGAAGAACTCACAGAAGGTGACAACCTCGCCACACACTCTGTAATAAAACAAGCCTTATAGGCCCTGCCAGCTCCATCACGGCTCACATGCTAATGTATTCATTAACATGACATGTTGTGCCCTGCTGTTTTTCCCATGAAACCGGTGATTAACTTAAATAAGGTGTGACTCCTCAATGACACCGACCATGTTAAAGGCAGCAGGCTCAAACCTCCTCTGTCTCTCTAAAGGTAACGTGTTCAGTCACACAGAAATTATTGATGTCGACGTGATGAATGTACATGTAAGCCCGGCTCAGGATGGAAATATACGTGCATACATTATATATATGCGAGTAATTCAGGGCTCATCTCACTACTACTTCCCCCTGGCTCATTCGCAATGATTAATCACACTTTGAGGGATCGTGGGTAATTACCTTTGAAAATATTCATTTGCAAGGTCACAGGGTGTTCGCTATATACTAAAAGCATTAAGACCGTAATATATACAGTCCTTCACCCAATGGGAGTTGACATCATATGTGTAATAAGCTACATAAGGTTTTATGGCGTGAAGAAATCAGAGGGGAGATGTAGGAGAAGAACGCCGCCGCCACACAGAAACGTCTTCAGATGGGAAAAAAATCTTTGAACTAAAGTGACATGAGGAGATTAAGTACGTGAGAATATGTGAGTGATCTAAAAAAAAACATTTTTCATTGTCACAAACTGTCATTTCTTCCTCCTTTTATCTTCCAGCGATCACGCAGATGGTCCACACTGCGCAATAGCATCAGAAGAAAAATTAAAGCTGCGTTTGAACTAAAGTAAAACATTGGCTCATGATATCTTGAAGTTTTTTTTCCGAGCATAAAAAAAATCCTGTGGGAGGCTGTGACATTATGTATTCAGTGGGAACACTGCAGGAGAGCTGTTCCCTATACATATATATATAATCTATGGTTCACGCCCACCATGCACCTGCACACACATATGACACACTGCGTCCCTCGCTGGTTTGCGAAACTTGCTGAATTTGAAGGATGACTGCAGTTTTCCCTTAAGAAAGCTTTGTGGCTTCTCCACCACCTGCTCCCCACAGTCCTGTGGAGCCTTGGCAGAGATGGATAGCCCATCCACGTGTGTCATGGTCTGCACAATACCTGCAGCACACCCAACTATAGTGTTTGCAATTCATAACTTGCATGTTGTCCGAGGTCTGATTCATAGGCTGTAGCTTGTGTTCTGTATGCTCACCCTCAGGCCAAATTAAAGCTCACTTACATTAAAGTTTAATATATCATATGGGAAATAGATTTTAAAAAACATGAGCCTCTCTATGATGCCTTTGTTTTTATTCTTTCCAATTGCTGACCTTTGTTACCATTGTTAGAGGAAAAAAGCTCACTAACGGACCCAACAATGAGGCTGCGAGCTCATTATACACCTGAAAACACAAAGGTTAGATGAATGAAACATGGAGAGACAATTTCTCTTTGGAATAGAGAGGCATGCAAACAAACAAAAAATCAATACAATGCCTGTTTTGTTATTGTATACTTCTCATATAGCCTAGTTGAAAAAATACTTTTGTCTACTGAGCAAAGCAGACATGAATGTGGTGGATTTGCATCTCCCGTCTTTAGAGAGAAACTGCTGTAGAACATGAATCTCTTTGTCTGGACCTTTGTTTCCTCCACAAGGTACCCAGACTTCCTCCAGTATAACACAAATACTGACAAGAAATAAAATACAAATCAGAGAAATAAGACTTTGTGTTTTCATGTGGGTCTAAAAAATGTAACACATCAATACTTTATAAGCACACCAGCGTGGAACAAAAAGAAAGCAGATATCATAAACAGATTTGCATAAACAATAAACTATAATGAATGAATAGCTTACTAAATAGAAAACAGTAATGTTTATTTTGCCATGTGTAGCCTCCTGCTATAAATCACTGTACTTTACACAACTAGGCTACTACCATTATGGACATCATGTGAAAATATTACAATTTATTCCCTCAGAGTTTTAACTTATTTTCACAGTTCTCCCAAAGGAGAAGTGTGACTGTTGTAAAAGTGACACAAACAGGACGTTGTTCTTAATGCAATCTTGATTCTTCTGGAGTTTCAGAGACAACTAATGCAAGTAATGCAATTAACACTGACAAATATGTGCTCACCTGTTTCTATATTCTATGATCTGACAATCATCAGAGCAGAGAAGAGCACAGAAAATGCAAAAAAGAGGAAGCCAAAGATTTGCAACCAATCTAAGATTTGCACATCAGGTCACAGGAGGTTGGCTTCTAAAAGATGAGATCAGCAACTCCACTGTGGCATTTGTTCACCATGTCACCTCTTTTACTCCTGGAGCATCTCTGTGAGCTTGAGTATACCAAGTAAGACCAACCTCAACCATAGCTTTGTGTTTCTTTTGTAAGAAGATTGACATCTCCATATAGAGACTATCTTGTTTTGGGATCGCACCGGCCGTGACGCCAAATCGGGCCAGGGGCTAAGGTGGCCACATTTTCACCCTTGCTCGGATGACACCCATCTTCAAACTCTTCATTTTGATCTCAACTACACACCTGTAAAGTTTCGTGACTGCATCTTGCACGGTTGTGACGCTATCACGTTGAAAATGTCTGTCCACATACAGAAATATAAACACTAAGTACTCAAAACCTTGTCTGTGGTAGTTCCTGCTACAGTAGGTGTCTCCAGGACTACATTTTGCCACGATGACACACACAGAAGGTGAAAACAATACCAGCCACACACTGCCATGGCTGGTAACAACAGGCTCCATCTGATTAAACTCCTCCTCGGGCAGAGGCTTGAAACAAGCCTGCAGAGAGGGGCCAGACGCGATAATCGAACAAATGGCGATAACGGTGCTCACTTTATGTCCTCAAAGGCAGGCATTGTGCAGCTCTCGTTTGTACACAGGAAAAGTGATAGAGGTTGTTTTGTGAAGAATTAAAAAAGGGAGTTCAAGAGAGACTTTCTTCCCACCACACACCTGGCCAATTCCTGCATGAAGAGGGCCTGATTGTTGGATTGTTGGTTTTAGAAAATTACAAAAATTGTTGGATGCATCAGATCCTGTTGAGATGTAAGAAAGATAAGATGGGAGGGGGGTTTGAGATGCTGTTAGCCTCAGCTGTACTTTGTCACCAAAGCTGTTATTATTCATCATCTGGACACCCGCATGTCTATGCTGAATTTCATAAGTTGTTATTTCACTCTATACCAGGGGATTTCAAAAGCTGACACTGTATTTTCTTTTATGATTGCCAGGCTGATTTATAGATGTTTATACAAGATGGACATCTGAGATCCTCGGAAAGCGTAAGTCACGCTGAATCTGAAGATATGTGTCATCATGTCTGTGTGTTCAGATTTGACTGAGTTATGACTCCCTGAGGGAGCGAGATTTTGACGCAGAGGGTTTTAAAGTAATTCAATTGCTTCCATGAGCCGCTCCAACTGCTGATTGTGTTGATCAGCTGCCAAACTACAACAACAGCTCTTTTATTACATTTAAATATTACATTTAAATTATTACATTATGCACAGTTATTACATTATGAGTTGCTACACAGCTCATGCAGTGTCTTTGCCTCACGTCTCTCTCTAAGCACCCCCCACATGCATTCCTACAGCTGCACAGCCTAAGACATTTTAACACTGTTACAAACAGCTATTAATGAGGTGTCTTAATTTCTTGTCTCTATTTTTGTTAGTATTTTTTGATGTACTGTCCCACCACCAACACACACATAAACACAGATATAGACAGACCCAGCCTGTCTTTTCTCCACTTCTCTCCTTCCTCCCCTCTGTGCTCCTCTACCCTCTGTTCTGTCCTGTTAATCACTTCATAGTGCACACTCACACACATATACACACACACAGAGACACACACACACACACACACACAGGGCCCAGGAAGGGGAGTAATGAAGCTGGCTAAATGTTTTGAGCCGGGCTCTTCATCATGTCACCAAGGCGACCTTGGCTGGAGGTCAGCCCGCTGGAGAACGACTCACACTGAACAGAGTGGGGGAGGGACGAGTGTCTACTGTGTGTACACTTGCTGGGTGCGGACACAAAAAGAAGTATGAACAGTGCAAGAAAAGTGAGAAAGGGACAGATGATGTGTTTTCGTGAAAAGAAGAGATAAAGTGTCCCCATCCCAGTTGGTGTGTCTACTTTTGTGTGTTGAGAGAAAAGAAGGGACAATAAAGGGATGAGATACAAATAAAAGCGTAATGAAAAAGCTCAGAGCGGGAGAGTAAGAGGATAAATGAAGAGGAATTTAGGGAAATTGAAAGTGAGGCACGATGAAAAACAATAATGACAAGACCAGGAGAGGAGATATGAAGCCTTGGGGTGTGTGTGAGAAAGTGGACTGACAATAGAGGGTGTTTGCATCCATTAGGTATTCAAATGACTCCATGCTGCTCCATAACTTAATCAATCTCTCTTCCTTCCTTTGCTGCTGAAACTTCAGCTCAACCAGAGACAGGGGCAATATAAGACTCATTTAGGGGTGCTCAAACACATTTAAATTTCCTCTCAGCACCCTTAAAAAATAATCATCAAACCCTCTGAACCTAAGGTATCCATTGGTACCAACCATGTCATACTAGCTTGTCGTGAAGGAAGCTAAATTACGCTCCAAACTTAGGCTAAATTTGGCAAGAAAAAACTGTCATGGCCATTTTCAAAGGGGTCCCTTGACCTCTGACCTCAAGATATGTGAATGAAAATAGGTTCTATAGGTACCCATGAGTCTCCCCTTTACAGACATGTCCACTTTATGATAATCAGTTTGCAGTTATGCATTCTTTGCATGCAGTATAAATGTGTTATTTTTTATATTCTGAAGAAACAAATCACCGGCACTTACAGATAAAGGGTCTTTCTTAAATTTATTCTGGGCAACAAAAAAAATGCATTTCAGCTATAACAGCTATTATAGCTAAATTACATATTTTTTCTTAATTATCATGAAATTTCTTTGGGGAATTATTAGGAAGTTACAAACCCATAAAATAAAATGTTGGGCGTTACCCAAGCATCCAAAAGCCAGGGAAACCCTGAACTCCCAGTTTCCAGTCCATCAAACAGGACAAACACATTACACAGTAATAAGAAAATATAAATAATTAACTGCAGGAAAGATATTAACTGTCCTCTAGGTAAAAAAAACAAAACGCATTTCGTCTATAATAGCTATTACGACCGAAACACGTTTGTTTTTTTGCCCAGAATAAACTAAGAAAGACCCTTTATCTGTGAGTGCCGGTGATTTGTTTCTTCTGTTCTTACTGTTCTTACGACTACCTGGCATCCGATACTTCATTTTCATTTGTAGACGCTGCTACTTTCTATATTTTCTATATTCTAAAAATTATGTATTTGAATATTTCTGCATTCTGGGGTCCCTAAACAGTCTTGGAATTATATAAAGTGGATATGACTGGAAAGCTGAGACTCTTGTGGATTCATTGAGACATTTTGAACATACTTTGATGCAGAAAAGGCAGAAATTAGTGAATAAAAATTCACCAGAATGCAGGAAATGAAGTGTTGAAACAAAACCTACACCCTTGACCGTACACATGCCACATTCTCATAAAGGTCTGATCCTAGAATCTCCCCCGACCAGAGACAACAAGACTGATGAATTTACAGGAAGTGAGTCACTGCACTCACTGCACCATCTTGATGTTCAGACTTCTTTGCATTGTGAGATACAGAATATTTAAACTTTGCAGATGTTTTGCACCTGTATTACATCCCTCTTTCATTTCCCATACAGGAAAGCACAAAGAGCTTCATAGCATCTGCATTTTACATTCAGTTCACGCATGAACACACACATCCTCCCGCTTCATCATTTGAGTTTTATAGGTTATATTTATTGTTGTTTGCTTGAGCTGTTTTAATGGGGTACAAGACTCAGGCCTTTGACGTCTCCTGCGCAATGTCTGTACTCATATTTATGACTGCTTTAGCTCTAATGTGAAGAAATAAACTTCTTTTGCCTCCAGCTTCCACCTATAAAAAACACATCAAAAACATAAATTCAGCGCTATAACTAACAAATTGTAAAATAATATGTGTGTATTTTCAGCTGCAGGCTTGTAAACTACTACTTATACCTTGTTTCAGTGTTTGTACAATTAGCCCATGCCAAAATGAATCACTGACTCCCTTTAAAGGGATGTGGGCGTCCTGCTTTTTTTCTATTAAATATTTAAATTGTTGCTATTTCCCAAAATAAGAAAATAAAAAAAATCCCCTGTTATTATAATATACAATATAACTGCCTAGTTTTATCTTCTGGTCATAGAAACTTCCTTCCTGTTTCTACCTAAAGAAAAACTTTGCTCGTCAGTATGCAGGGGGCTTAACGTCGCCCTTTCTCCAAACAACAATAAAGCCTGTTTCAGTCCCAAGCCTAAATAAATTTCCCCTGATAGCCTCTGTCTCTCTCTGAACCAATATAAGTCCATCACTTTAAAGTTTCTCTTCTTTCTCCCACTTTGTGTTTATGTTTGGGCACATTCAAAAAGGGGATGAAGTATCCAGTGTGTTTTTAGTTTCTATAGGGAATATATCTGTGTATGTAGCCGGGGTTGTGCTGCAGTCTAGGTTGGGGAAAGGATATTAAAGGGAATTGCAGTAGAGGAGGTAGCTGGAGTATTTATTGTGGCCGGGGCAGGTCACAGAGAGCTCTCACTGGACAGACCTGGACATGCTTCATAGAGGAATAAAGTGTAATGACTTTATCCTCTGAGGGGTGAGAAGAGAAGTGTGTGTGTTTGTGTTTGTGTGTGCAGACATCTACTGTAAACTCAACCACATAATACGCACTGTACCTTAAAACATTACACACAACCTTGGGTGCCATTTGTCAAGAAAACGACTCTACTTTTTAGATTGTTAACTTAGTTAAATATATTAGCAGTACAGAAAGTGAACATTTTATATTAGAAGAAGAAGAAGAAGAAGACTCCTCGAGGGGAAGTTACATTTTTCACTCTGTATTGTTATTTTTACACATTTACATTACACATTACACCTGAAATACATACACACATGCACAAACAGGACTTATACACATGCATTGATGGAAATATGTCAGATGTCAGAGCGAGGGGGCTACCCATGGACAGGCATCCCGAGCAGCTGGGGATTTGGTACCACGGCAGTGCCCAGGATGCGGCGAACCTCCAGTTCCCAAGCCAAGTCCCTATGGGCTGAGGTACTGCCGCCGTATATTTAAGCAATAGCTTGCAATAGGCCGGGGTATGTTGCGATTATATCACAGCTAAGGGACGTGAAAAACGGTCATCAAGTATGACAATGTGAAAGTTATAGACACATTCAAATTTACACATTTTTTTTATTTATAAATAATAATGTTCACAATAAAATAGGCCCTCCTGGGCTGGTTTCCTGCACATAACGAGGCGGTTGCTATGGAACAGTGGTTGCTATGGAACATTTATCAGCTAGCATATTTCTTTTTTTCATCATCATTCTGCTTTTTATTTCCGTTATTTGTATGTTGCCATTTATTGTGCAACCACTGAAAAACTGTCCAGCGTCAGTAAAGGATGATGACAACTGCTTGTTCAACCCGGTCTCACAGGAAGGCGTATAAATAGCACGACATTACAAGAACATTCTGCGTGTCCTGAGGACGCATTATAGGCTTTTCACGTGTCATTTGTACATCACACAACAAAACCAGTTTATCTGCCATGACCACATTGTTTTCCTCACCTCAACCATATTAATATTCCACTATTGATGTTCTTGGGTCAAGTATTTAATGAAGTGTAATCTTTTTCTAGTGTGCTCAGGTTGTAAATTCAGAGTATTTTTGTCTTTATTTAATAGCGTCTATGGTGAAGGAAGGTGACAGGACACATACAACAAAGGTTCCCGGCAAGAATCGAACCACAGATTTGTGGTTAAGCGTCTCAACTCTCTGGCTTTATCCTTCAGTTTTGAGAGAATGGAAATAAGATTACTCCAAGAACATGCTAAATTTATATTTTCACGTCATTCCCCGTTGTGCCCTTCCTCAGCAAACCGTAACTTCAGATGACATGTTGCCGTTGGCCCATCTGACCCCTGTTGTCTGTGAATTATATCACAACACATCTCTTATCTCTGGTGCCTATAAGCTGGCAGAGAGAGGACAAATGTGTCACCCTGCCTGCAAAACACACTGTAACTTAAAATCATACTGGCTGCACTGTGTATTTGAATTTAACAATGACAGCCTAATCCACAGTAGAGCTGACGGTGACTGCATATAAATAGGGGGAAATGGGTTGT
Organism: Sebastes umbrosus; assembly: GCF_015220745.1. NCBI lineage: Eukaryota > Metazoa > Chordata > Actinopteri > Perciformes > Sebastidae > Sebastes > Sebastes umbrosus. The sequence continues at coordinate 7,871,173 of NC_051271.1, forward strand.
GTGGGCCGCAGCAATAGATAACGCCAAAAACACACTGAAGTCTTGTTAATTTTTTTCTTGGATGTGCCATGAAATACTTTGTACAGCTGGATAAACAAGTGTTTTACTTGTCTTGTCTTGTCGGTCACACTTGCATCGCTCTTTTTAAGCAGCATTAATTGTGATTCACCATGAGCCCCCCTTGACAAGAGTTTCATGCCCCAATTGCATCCATTACACTAGCTGTGTGAGAAGGTGATAATCAAGGAGGAGGCCATCAGAGACGTCCTGGATCCCAACATGTTCCTGGACAGGTCAGTCTACCTTTAACCTTCCAATAACATTTGGCGCCTCATTTGATGCTCCTGTTTTCCCACCAGACATCTGCTAAAAAGGACTAAAAAGAGGACAAAGACATTCACATTGGAGGAGCAGGTGTCCGGAGCCATGGAGGCATTATCTGAGCCAAAGAGGAACAAGGAAAAGTAGAGGTTAATTAATACCACAGAGACTACCGGGACGCTATTGACCATCTCTGTCTCTCATTGCACCAGTAAACACAAACTCGGACAAATAGTCATCTTTCCGCTCTAATGCTTCGGCTGCCTACTACTGTACTGTATATTCACACTCCCTATGCTACAAACAACAAACACCATATATATTATATATTACAGCAACACCACACATTCAGTAATTGCTTTTTCAAAGCTTAACATTGAAAGACACAAATGGTAAATAGTCTTGCATTTATATAGCGCCTTTCTAGTCTTCTGACCACTCAAAGCGCTTTACACTCTTTGTCAGCATTCACCCATTCACACACCCATTCATACACTGATGGCAGAGGCTGCCATGCAAGGTTCCAACCTGCACCATCAGGATCTAATCTAAATACTTATTCACACACCGATGGAGCAAATTGGGGTTAAGCGTCTTGACCAAGGACACTTCGATATGTGGACTGGAAGAGGCAGGGATTGAACCGCTGACCTCCAATTGATGGGCGACCCGCTGTACTTCTGAGCCACACGAAACACATACTGTTTAAGTAACTTAAGTTAAGCTAACATTTACTATTAATAGTCTGCCTGCAGTTAGTTGTGTTAAATTGCTGTAGCTGGATAAACAGTATGTTGTCATGTGTTGACTGATAGTTGTTCAATAGCAATATTATGACGAGCTAAAAGAGATCTTGGAGGCCGTGGAGTACAGTGCTGTAGTTTTATCCAACATCTGGCTCTGTCTGGCTGAGCTCATCACCTCATTGCACAGCCTGGTGTCCTAAAAATTACATTCTCAGACAACAAAACTGCATTGTGAATTACGTTTCGAAGGAAAACGCGCTGTCTCTCCGATCACATTTGTTTTTGACGTATCAGAAATACGTTTTTCATCATTGTCTGTGGAAGTCCATATAGGGAGGAGCTTGGTGTGGATGTGGGTCAAACAAACACGGGACTCTCACCCAGGAGACCGCCGTTTGTGTCCCGTGTGAAACTAAAAGTCAGTGTTGACTTATTGCTGATTGAGCATGTTGACCACATTTTAAATAAACTATGCTGTTTATTAGTCTAAACTCTTAGTAGGTATCATATTGTCTATTTCAGGTGTTTAAAACAGATTACTAAGATATTTTACATCACACTAAAGCACAGCAGTATTCTGAAAATGTCATTCACAGCATAGTCTGCCTTAGTACTGACTTTTGCAAGGACTTGCCTATTCAACAAGTTGGTCTGCGACTTCGCTTATCTAACAAACATCTTAACAATGAGTGTCAGATGACGCTGAAAATCTGGAACACCAAAGTGGAAACTGAGACTCTGTCCAACACAGAAGCGGCGAATGTATTATTTTGCTTCCTAAATATTTACCTGATATTTTTAGTTTCCACACAATTATGTGACAGAAGCAAAACTGTTGCTCTCATCTGCATGGACATTACCACCTGCTCGCTGGGTATAAACATGTGTATCCATGAAGTGTGTTTTTGTGAGTCTGAATACGTTCTCATGCAGGACAGTGATGTATGTTATAAATATCTACTCCTGTCAGTTCCACCCATCTGCAGCTCTCTACGCCCTCGCCTCCTGTTGAGTTACTGGGACAGATCAGAGTAATGGAAGAGAGAATGAATCCAGACACTGATCAGCTCCCCCACTGGACTTAACAAAAACTCTACTAAACTGTATAAAATCCCATTACTCTAGTGCCTGTGGGAAGAAAGTCTGATAATGTTCAGTGGGATATCTGTTTTTAAAAAATGATATGGAGGGATTATTCTCTAGAGATGCTGAGTAAGTTTGCAAGTTCTCCCCGTGTTTTGCGTGGGTTTCCTCCGGGTTCTCCGGTTTCCTCCCACCACCAAAACATGTCAACCTATGCCAAAACAAATATGCGGATCATAAAATAAAACCTCAGATGACTTCTAGTTATCTCCGCCAGGTGTAAGCCTATGGGGAGATCATGCAGTTCGGTCATGTGTGCGTATGTCTGTCTGTCCATGGCTAATCTCGCATACTACTGGACCCATCAGCCTGATATTTTTTGTGCTCATTATGCTCAAGGTCCTCTCATTGCTGCAGTGATTCACAATTTTTGACTGCTTTATATCATCATTGACTGCTGACTCCTCACTCCTCTTAACCATCATCAGCAACATCTGCTAAAGGCGTTTCTGGCAATCAGCTGTAGGCTAAAAAACAAGCCTTGTATATAATCTGTTACAGGCCACATTTTGGCCTTTGTTGTGTTTCAACAACTAAAATCCATAAAATATGGTCTCATTCAACACGTTCTCATCCCAACTCGTCACATGCCGCAGCTTTGTCCCGCCCCTTGGGGTGTCACTTCACTTCCCAACATTGTGAACACGGGACACGAACGAACCGCTGATTGTAATGTGACGCACGGGACACGAACAACGGTCTCCTGGATGAAAGCCTTGTGTTTGTTGGACCCATTCCTCACCCCTCCCGGCGTGTGTCTTTTCGCTCTTCAAACTACGTCCCTGCACTCTAGCTGCACTTTCTCTTTCAATTTACTTTGTAGTTAATGCAACGCCCGGTGCGTTTCATGCCGGCGCTAAGGGGTGCCTTGTGCGGCGATATCGAATGCAGATGGCCGTGACAAAGCCTCGGTTTTTTGACGCCCTGGGAATGAGAATGGGCCATCTCATTTGAACTGGAGCATCTGCAGATTAATTCCATACCCGATATGTTAAAGTTTGGCACAATACAAGATGAATAAAACCCTGTGTTTGTCTTCGCTGCCATCTTGATTGTAAGGGAGATAGGAGGGATAATTGAGAGTGAGATTCAATTCTTTGTGGATGTGTGATCCCAACTTTGAGAAATGTATATTAGGATGTGTGTGACCAGTTATATGTGCATTTGCATATGTGTGTCTAAAGATGAGAGAAAGCAAAAGAGTGTTACTTGTACAGAGTGATGGTGCTCTCTCTCTCTCTCTGTGTCCCTGCAGAGTTAAACTCTACAGTGTGTGTGTGTGTGTGTGTGAGAGATCAGTGTATCTGGGTATGTTACTGACTTAATCAGAGAGCTGCGTCCTGCAGAGAGCCTCGCTGCTTCACACTGAACATCAGAGGCAGTTGCTGTGGCGATCTGTCACCATGGGGACACGTTTCTGCTCTGGGGTTCTGTAATAAAATGAATCTCTACCTCCGCCCTCCTTTCCCCCCCTTCTCTGATTCGCTCTCTCTTTCTTTCTCTGGAGTTCTGGAATGAAATGAATCTCTCTCTTCAGGATATGGGTCAGTCTGCCTCCCATTTCTCCCTTAACCCCCCACCCACCACCTCCTCCATACAATCTGGCTTAGATGGACTGCTCCATCACTGTCACAAGGTGCCCAGATTGGGTGCCAAAGCCACTAATAAAGACAAGAAACACATTTCACTGCCTTATAATTACTTCTGGCCTTTGTAGATATACGTGTGGTTAGATGTGTGTCTTTGTGTGTGTGTATACTGTAAATATATTATATATCAGACTATAGCTCCAGGTAATTTAGCCTGATACACAAACATGCAAACTCGCGTGAATATGTGACCTTCAACTTACCGCATTTAATGTGTGAAAGAGTATAAAGGGAAAAGCAAAAGACAACTCACAACTTAACACCTTCTTAACTCCAAGCTCAAGTCAGAAATAACCATGCTGTCAATTCATATTAACCTTAGAGCACTGCCATGAATAAGTACTGTAATATTAGGTTGAAATAATGATGTTAATTGAGCTGAGATGATGTTAGATTTGATAGTGTGGTGGTGCTGATTCCCCAGATATATTGTCAATACTGTATATACTGCTCCTGTTTTTATACTTCCTTCTATTTAAATGGTTCATATTTTGTAATACTTTGTTTAGCTCTTTTTTTTTAATGTGTTAGCTGATGCTTCTTGTTTTTTTTGCACTATCCCCTTTGCTGCTGTACACTACAAATTTCCCCACTGCGGGACTAATAAAGGAATATCTTATCTTATCTTATATTTCAGCTGATTGGGAAGAAGCCTGAGAATCAGTTTCCAATTATATGATGCAGACATATTTACATACGAGATTCACATAAGTGCCTTCACAGTGAAAAAAATGCCTCTTGAATTAAAATAAAATGCCTCTTCGATAAGGAAATGTGTATAAAGGGAGTTTCAATGAAAATAAACCAATAAACAAAATAAAGCCTGCAGGTTTATTTTTAGGAATTATTGTTTGGCAAGCACAAATAGCACCAAGGTCATCCCTGATGCAGGGAACCTAGTGGAAAGGTGTTCCATTTTAGAAAATCACCCTCAATCAGAAAAGGTAAGGTCTGCATTACATCAAGGAAGGACCAACACAGGGTTGCACAACAAAATGCGAGTTGTAATCCCGAGTTGTAAGTAGAGGATGAGTTGAGGAGTCTTACAGGACATTGGACATGTAGTTTAAAGGGGCTCATTGATACGCACAGTGATTTATATTATGTATAATGAATTTACATCGTATAGTACCTGCGGCTACATCCAATACCATTTGTACTAATTCTACATATCCTGGAAAATAATACACATACTGTACTTAAGGACTCTATTCGTAAGCATTTCCTTTTTTTATTAAATACTCCTAAAGAACTAGTATTCATATAATATAAAATAGAAACAGAAACAATACTAAGTAATGGCCTGGTTTTGTAATTGAAGCCCCCCGGTACGCCTCAACCTTTTTCTCTAAGTAAGCAACCCCAGTAAACACCGCTGTTAAACACCAAACTCTGGCTTTGACCTCTCCCGCAGCACCTTAATTGCAGGTCAACGGGGTTTTTGACTCAACAAATTACAAGTCAACCCCTATTTACTTGATTAGTCTCTCCTACATGGGCAGTGTGCCACCTGGCTTTCAGACGGTCCCGCTGCCGCGATCCAAGTGATTACAGGAAATGGAGTCTGGGAGACGAAGTCACTCTTGAACAAGTAGCGTTTAATCAGCAAACTAAAATGAGATCACAAAAAGCAGTGTTGTTTGCTATCAGAGCAATCGGGACACTTATGTCTGATTGGATCTTTATAATTTATAATTGAAATCCCAACACAAGTATCAGACGGTACTGTGTGTCTGAATAGTGGCTGCAAAATAGGCAACGTTCTGCAGAAACAAAAATGCCTGCAACAGAGTAAACACTGAATTTATTACACAAAAATAAAATATACTGTCTGACACTATCTGTGACACTTTCAGTAAATACCTCAAGACCATAATTAAAATACGCAGCACGTGGACTGTGACAGTAAATGTTGCTGTACAGCTGTTATGTTTCAAAGCTTTCAAAGCTTTGCACACTCACACAGGTGTGTTCGGTTATGCTGGAGCCACGATGGGAGTTTCTCAGCCTCCATTTACTGAAAAGTACCATGAAGGTGTGAATTTATTCCACCCTAATAGGTGCTACAAAGCTAACATGGGTTACAGAGCTGTCAACCAGGCAGTCCGTACACACCAAACAGCCCTGAGAAGAAGTCCAATCAACCGAAATAGGTGCAAACACCTGTGTGGATGCAATATTATGCAGGTGCTTCAGCTCAGGCTGGTCTCATTCACTGTTCATAGCTATAGCTACGAAAAGTAATGCACTGTAATGCGTTTATAGCCCACTAAATCAATTTGTATGTAATCCCCGTAATGGTGAAGCAGGAAGTTTAAAGAGCAACAAACGCTGTGTAGCGGGGAGATTGTGGTGAATGGGCTAAAAAACACTTGACTTTCACCCAGGAGACCGGCGTTCGTACACCGTGTGAAACCAGAAGTCAACGTTGATTTGTCACGTAACTTCCGTACTTAACTTACGCCACTTCCGGAGTTATTTTAACTCAAACCATAATCTTTTCCTAAACCTAACTAAGTAGTTTTGTTGCCTAAACCTAACTACCTATAGCTTTGTTGGCTAAACCTAGCCAAGTCATTATTTTCCTAATCCTAACTAAGTAGTTTTGTTGCCTAAACCTAACCAAGTTGTTTCCTGTGAAGACGAAAATTTATCATGAAAAAACTGGAGCAGAAATTGACACATTCATCACACGTTGCTGGACATTTGTAGGACAACACGTGAAAAATGAGGAATATCTATGAGGCTATCATACGAGCAGTTGTATGAGGATAGTTTGTGAAGTTATTCCTGTAGGCTGATTGTTGATGATGTTCTTTATAGCATCTTGGTTCACATTATGATTTTAAAAATCGAATAGTTTCCACGAAGCGTTCCCATGAAAGGGTTTTCTTGTGTTTCTATTGTGTCTCTTTTGCTCTCCAGACACATAAGAGCGAGTGTGGATCATTTTGTGAAGGTAAGGATTCGTCTGACTGCGGGGATATGTGTGACTGAATGCACCAAAACAAGTTGGAGATACAGTATCCATTTTTGTGTTGGTTTTCATGAATAATTTTCACAACAGTGCAGAAAATAAACAGAGCCAGAGTGAGACAGACGGGGAGCAGCGAGGAAAAAGGAGAGGCGGGAGTAAATAAATGATCACTGAGTAAAAAGGTGAGCTATCATTTGTTTTTGTCTAGTCAAAACGGTTACGCTTCCTACCTGCTCCGGAGCTTCGTATTACAGACCTCAGGTAGAGCAGGTGGGCGCTACGCAGTGTTCCCCCCCCCAGGTTAACACTGTTAGCTCTGTCAGCAGTGTTCGTGCTGTTTGCAACGTCAGCAGCTAGCTGCCGGCTCAGCCATTGCCCTGTTGAGAGTCGTGTGGAGGCAATATAAATGCTCTGAATTCCATATAGAGAACGATTAACTCTATGTGTAGCCTCACATCCATGTTCTATAGCAGTGGTTCCCAACCTGGGGGCCGGGCCCCCCTTAGGGGGGCGCCAGGATTTGTCTGCTCTGACGTTGTCAAAATTAGATGTACATGTATAACTAAAATCATAATAACACACTTAATGGATAATGGATACAAAAGTCTGTATATATTAAACATATATATTTTTTTGTTACTTAGTAGGCCACATTATGTTTAAACCCGATATTTCTGGACAGTTGCAGATAAAGATGAGACTACACTAATATTATTAGTATTATACTATTAGTAGGATTAGATCCCAGTGGTGGCTGCATAGGATTGTTTCCCACTCCTGTGATGCAAACATTTCCAACAACTCCAGAGTGTTGTGAAGTCAAAAAGTCAAAATTTATTGGAAAAAGATTAATGTAATAATTTCCTAAATTCACAGCATTTTTTTAATGTAATAAACTGTAATAAATATCCATATTTGTTGGTGTTTAACTGACGAGTTATATTCATTAAAGAAAGTTGATTTAATTAAAAAGACTAGGTAATTTAATACACTGAAACACCTTATTCAAATTGAGGGGGGCAAGTATGGGGGCCTCCAAGGAAAAAAGGTTGGGAACCACTGATCTATAGGTCCAAGTCGTACAGTTAGCACTGACTTTCAATAGGGAGAAAATATCTTGTGTAACTTTATTTACTACTTTATCTTGTGTCCATTTATGGACTCGTTGGTCAATTGTGTGTTTTGTTTTCTGTTCCTCAGCCTGGTTGAACTACGTAGACTTGTCTGGAGTTTGTTGTTTGATTTTCTTTTTCTATATAGGTCTGTAGGTGCATTGAGCACCATCCAACCTTTATGGTGTTCAGTGCACTCATCTTCTTTTTCAAGGTAGAAACCTCAACAAGATGACAAACAAAGGTCAATGAAAGTGCAGGACTTTGACCAACCGAGCACAAGGAGGGTGAGACGAACATTACGTTTGAGTGGCTTGATCAAAACGTAGTTATCATAGTTTTCAACAACTTTATTAATTTAATCTCTTGTGGAAAATATGCTCCTGTCGGCACAAGAAAGACACAAAATCAATAGTTTCACATGCTCTTTTAGTGAAGGCACCACATGTGACCAAAAAAAAATATGATGCTGTCCTGAAATTGTGATGGAGTACAAACTTTATTTGGTAATTTTGGGGCTATATTCTGTGTTGTTGCATTGACACTCATCACAGTCACCCTTTAAAATAATACAGTACTGCTACAGTCAGAACACAAACAACTAAAGTAGAACTGAATATTTTAATAATGCAGTATTGCTGCTGTATTGCTTTGCATTACATCATACAGGTGCTTCTCTGCTCACTCAGTGTATAAGCAGGGTGACGGTGTAATCAGCATGTAATACTCTAAAATCACTCCAAATGTCTCACCTTGGTGCTAAATACACTCTTCTGATATCCTAAAACATCTGTTCACACAGTCTTCACCCTGCAGTCCTCTGGCCGGCTATAATGATATCGCAACAGAGAGGTGCCGACTAGTAAATGAGAAAGGGAAGCTAGCCGCCTTGGCACAGACAGGGAAGTCTATTTTTACCACGGTGACCTGCTCCCAGCGGTTGCCAAGACAACCACTGCGCCATTGTTTAATCACATTTATAGAGATAAATTTATACTGGTCCAGTGTAGACACGAGTATGAATGATATCCATTCCCATAAAGAGGACGAAGGAAAGAATAACTTTTCATGTATTCCAACAACATGTGGATGGACAAAGAACTGTATTTGTCTTGAACCACTCAGATGTTCTTTTCCTTCTCCTTCATTTGTACTCCAACCTTGTCTACAACAAAATTATGTTCCCATACAACTAAACTGCATTCTCAAGTACGTTTGGAAGGAAATGTATTATCTCACAGATTATGGTTGCAGTTTTAAACAGTTTAAAACATGTAGTTAAAGTTGTATATTGAAACAAAACAAAACAAAAAACTTAACAACAATACTTAGTTCGGTTTAGGCCATACTTGCCAACATTGAGACCTCAAAAAATGGGAGGATTTTAAAACAAAAGCGGGGGTTCTTGGGGTCGGCTCCCAGGAACATTTCAGAGACTTTGTTTCCTGCATTCTAGTGACTTTTAAAGAATGAACATAACACAATATTAAATACACTGCACCATAATTTTTTGTTAAATAGGCCTACTTTTAATTTTACTTTTAATTCTCTGAATAATTCGCCCCTCTCGTATGAACTAGAATTCATCCGTTTTCATTAATTTATTAATTTTTCCCCCTGCTTGAGTATTTCTTTCTTTTCTTTCCCCATTTCTCTCTCCGTCTCTCACTCACTGAAGGTGCTTTCAGACACAACATGATAACGGCACCTCTGCGCTCTGAAACCTGTTATTTTCAATGGCTAGCGCCATGCCATGACAGCTTTGCTGTGATGCTGTGATCAAGTGCAGCTCAAACCGTGCCGCGGTGTCGCAAGCAGCTCTCTTTTGCTGGGAAAAGACATTTGGTGTAGCTCTATTGCCGTCCGAGTGGAAACAGTAGGGATTATAGACTCTGTACAGTGCCAGAAACAGGTTACGATAACGAAATGGAAAAGAAAAAGTGTGACAATTTGCCATAAATCGTGCAAAATGTGGGATAATTGTGACCCCGGGATGAAACCGGGAGAGGGCAATGAAAAAACAGGAGTCTCCCAGGAAAATTGGGAGGGTTGGCTAAGTATGGTTTAGGCAACAAAACTACTGGATTAGGTTTAGTAAAACAATATCGTGGTTTGGCTCAAAATGACAATGTTTCACGCGGGACATGAACAGCGTTCTCCTGGTGGAAAGACTTGTGTTTGTTGGACCCATCTACTTCCTCACCTGCCTCCCAGTAGCTTTTTGGCTTGTTATACTCGTTATTATACCAATAGCATTGTTATTCCACGTAACTTTCATTAACGGTCGCTCAATATACTACGTCACATGTGCATCGCTCGTTGTACTACAATCAATCACTTGCTGTGGCCATCCGCGTACTTACAAATATGTTTTTGATACGTAAAAGACAAACATAATTGGCAACAAAATACGTTTCCTTCCGAACTTAAATGAGAATGCAGTTTAGTTGTATGGGAATGTAATATTCAGGAGACAAGGCTGTGTGCTCAGTATGAACATTTGCTATTAAACAGTGAATAGTCCATGTTAGATTTGCCACAGTATTGCACCTTTAAGTAGCTTCTGCTTCATAAAGATGTTTACTATAAGTGATCCAACTTTAGATCTAATTTAAAAGTATCTACGAGTGAAGTGTTTCCTGATTGAGCTGTACTGAATTAATCCTGAGAGCCGCAGCGCCGTGGTGAAAAACTTTAAGCTCCATGAAGATAGCTGCGGCCCTGCAGTGTAATCTGGTTCGGGTTACTGCACGGCTGTACTTCCCAGCTGGGGAGAGGCACCCTGGATGAATCAGCGCTGGAGGAGTACCAGCATGATGCCGAGTTCAGTATTGTATTTCTTTTTGTAACACATCCTCTGATTTAACCTGCTTCCACAGTGCGGATTTTACTCTCGGTTCATTTATCTTCTAAACTAACATTAAACTAATGCCATAAACAATTTGAACTCAGCTTTCACTTTCATTTATAATCAAGCGATGAACCTAAACACACTTAATGAAACACTTTTTCCCTTCTGGTATAGGCATCCATATGGTATTATAGCGAATTTGCATCATCTCACCTGAAATAAAAATAGCCCCGGCTGATGTCAGAAGACGTTATTCCACTTTTATGAATTATTAACCATCAGGGAGGCTCTTTACTTTACAGCAAAGTGCTTACCACTACCGCTCCAAGACCAAGTTCCTGGATCAAACCCAACGTATGTTTCATAAATAACTTAAACTTTATTAAATTCATATACATACAGGTACATACATGAAACTTGACCTCTGCATTTAACCCATACTAAGCATTGAAGAGCAGTGAGCTGCTGTAAAGCACCGGGGAGCAACATGGGGTTCAGTGTCTTGCTCAAAGACACTTCGACATGCAGACAGTAGGAACCGGGGATCAAACCTTCTTCAACCTTCCATATAATCATGACCAAAAAAAGGTGAGAAATTTAAATGTCACCGTGAAACAGCAGCTCACCTTTCATCTTTTAAAAGCAATGGTTCAACAATTTCAGAAATATACTTATTTGCTTTCTTGCAGAGAGTCACAGAAGAAGATTGACACCTATATATTCAAGCAGGAAGAAAAATGACGGGTCCTTTCATCTCCATTCAGGTGTATAATTAGGCAAAGTCAAAATCATGGTCATTAAACGTTAAGTTTTCACTCATATGAACAGATGTATGCTTTTACAAGTCTTTTATCACAGAGCTATGACTGTGGAATTATTTGAATTGGAAAAAAGTTTAAATTTAAACAACTTAAACTGAAAACAGCATTTGGTTTTGACGGTCATCAGTTATCGGTCGTTGAGCTGAATATTCTGTCAATCTCAATTATGCTACTCGGAAGAGAGGAGAGACTGATTTATTGGATTACAGCCATTTCATTGGTGGAAACTTCCAAATTGGTAGAAAAAGTATATCCAAATTATCAGGACACATCCAGAACTATTTTTACCCGTTCAATTCAATAAAAAGTAGCCCAACTGGGGAGAATATAATGCATCAACTAAGTATATTATCCATAATGAAATACTTTTGGAAAATGTAGCTGAGATTATTTTTGTCTTGGTTCACAGTCTTGTGCCTCCTAATTCATCCTTCTAGAGAGAAACAAATGGGGGTAAAGCTGGGGACACACCAAACCAACATCAGAGAACTAGTGGCGACAAAGGCCACCTCTTGTGTCGTCTCACGTCGCCTTTGTTTTGGCCGACAAGTTGCACCCGAACACACCGCAAAGACTACATTTTGACTACACCCGAAAACCGTCGGCCGACAGTCAGCTTGGTGTTGTCAGGGCCTTTAGGGGTAACAGGACTGAGTGAAAATCTTTGGACTCGACTAAAATGTGTATTTAACTAACATATTGTGAATTTCCAATGAGAAAATGTATGTGTGTGTCTAAATTGGAAATACAGTCACGCTATAGTCCTATTTTGTCAGTGTTTTAGATAGTATTTTTTTTTGTTTTTAGAGCCAATGGTGCGGGACACACCGAAAAAAAAGTCGGCTTGGCAGGCAGAGAGACAGACAGACAGACAGAGAGACAGACAGACAGACAGACAGACAGACAGACAGACAGACAGACAGACAGACAGACAGACAGGCAGACAGACAGACAGACAGACAGGCAGGCAGACAGAGAGATGGGGGCTGTCATCAGCTTATGAGCCTGAATGTGGGTGGTGATATTGAGTGGTGTTTCATTACCCTTGAATAGGCTATTGATCACCCTGTTATGAAGCTTTGTGTATTTCTGTAAAACACACCACACACACACAAACATGCACACATACACACACACACACACAAACACACTGAGCTGACAATAGGCTGTTCGTCAACGTAACGATTGATTGGCAGACATTTTGTGTCTCTCTCTCTCTCTCTCTCTATCACTCTGACACACACAGACGCCTGCACGCAAACACACAACAAAACGGGTGTAAAAGATTCCTCCAACGCCCTGCCTCTCTCTCTCTCTGTCTCTCTCTCTCACACACATACACACACACACCTTGAGTCTCTCTCAACTGCAGCCTCCCATCACAATGCTATCTCTGCTCATTATGTCTCCTTTGTGTCCTTGCCCTACTGCCAAGAGCGATGGGGCCAGAGCTCCTATTGTTCCAGGCCCTGTCTATCAAGCAGCAGCACCGGCTTATCAAAATGAACATTACCATGACACTGAACCCGCTGGCATCTCAGACGCAGAAAAAGGGGAAATACCAAAAGGTGAGCCGAGCAAAGACCACAATGCAGCTCCCCATAATGGTGTCTTGACATTTCCAGAGCGACAGGTAATAGAAGGCTAATAGCTTTCTTGGTCTGTGAATGTGTGTGTTTGTGTATTTGTATATATTTTTTTTTTACCGGTTTAGGCTTACAGAAAAGATTGCATACATATATGCATATACAGCTGTTTTGTCTAACTTTGCCCTGCTAGAATTTAAAGTAAGATAAGTCACTGGGTAATACAAGGACTGTCATTTCAGTGACACAAGAGAGGAGAATTTAAGGTTTGCTAAACCCCAAAACAGCATTTGTCCAATCATAGCGTAGTAACTAAAAATAGACACTGCAGAGTTGCATCTTGAAATTCCATACTAACATACTATTTAGTATGCTAAAACAGTATGTGAGATGTTTTAGTATGTCTGAAACCTTAGTATGAGACCAGTAGTATGTGAATTGCATTCTATTTCCAGTGAAATATTAAAGTATGCAAACTCTGGATGGCATAAATATCCCACAATAGTGTAAGTATAAGATTTCACTTTGCTAAGCGTAATATCATTTTTGAATTAGTTCAGACTTTGATTCTCACAAATCGTCAATTTGGTCACATGAGGTTGGTACAGGTTACCATGGTTACGCGTCTCCAACCGACAAGGAGGCTCTCAGGAAGTGACGGCGTAAATTACTGCTCAAGGCGTCCGAAACATACTGTTTATTCACACAAAAGTATGTTGAACGATAGCACACATATTGAGTATGTAGTGCATAGTATGTGATTTCGGTGGTTTCGTTAAAAGCAAAATAGGAAGCTCTTGTAAACTGCATATGTGCTGTAAGAGAACGGAAAGCTTGACAGGCGTAGCAACAGTAACTAATGCTGTGTTCAGGCTATGGGCAACACAACAACTTTCTATAAGTCATTTTTAATGGAAGCCGATGACATGAAGCTACCCAACTTGTCGCTGTGAGACGGGCTACAAATAAAGTTGAGCATGTCTAAATTTTATTCAGCGCTCCAATGACATGGTGAAGCATCAACCTATTATATGTTTTTGTTTCACTCTGTTCCGCTCCATCTAAATGCTGTTATCCAGTCCCCAGTTCCATTAACAACATAACTACGTCAACTTGAGCAACACTTCAACTGCGACTCATCGACAATGCTCGACAATGCTGGCCATTTTCAGGGAGAACATGCAAAAACAGAAGGACCCCAAGCCAGATTCAAACCCAGAACATTCTTGCTGTGAGGCAACAGTGCTAACCACTGCGGCTGATGAAAGAAGAGACACATGAGTGGAGATGGTTGCAAACCTTCAAAGCTTCATGTCAGTGAGGATACAGTGTACAGTAAATGTGCGTTCACTTATGACCATCTGTGTTTGTCTACACACCTGACAGTCAGCGTGTGTGTTGTTGAGTGATTCGCTGTATTAAAATATTCATTGGTCTATTCCCCTCTATGCAAATTTGGTCCCCGGCACCAGAGTATATGCAGAATCTTTTTCCATCCCTCCTCCGTTTATACAAAGTAACGCACACATACACACACACGGCAGCAGTGGTCACCCTATTGAGAATTCAAAGTCACTTCCATCCAGCCTTGGACAGGACTGTGTGATTACGCTTTGCTCTGTCTCTGGCTTGACATCCTCTCTCTCTCTCTCTGACTCCCATCTGTCTGTCTATCTTCTCTGTGCCGCCTCATTGTTAATCAGTCCCATTTACTCACAGCACCCGCCAACAGACCTCTGGCTCTCAGTATATGCAGCTCTTAGTGTTGGCTTCGTCTGTGAGGATCGGATGAAGGGACTGGTGCAGACATGAGTGAAATGGTGGGGTGTCTGTGATGAGGTGCACACCGATATAAAGGAGGACACAAGCAGATGCAAACTGTCTACACACATACTGTTTGAATATAACGTCTTATCACAGATGAACCACAATTACAGAGCTGGTATCCAGCATGTTCAACAATGTTTTGGCTAAATAATTTCACATTTATACTAGTGCTGTCAAAGTTAAGATGATAATAACGCTTGTACGCACATTTTTTTTAATGCCACTAATTTCTTTAACGCATTAACACAACTTAACCTAAGGAATCCATTGGTACCAACCGTGTCATACTAGCTTGTCATGAAGGAGGTTTAATAACGCCCCAAACTCACGCTAAACTTTGGCGAGGAAAAACTGTCAGGGCCATTTTCAAAAGGGCCCCTTGTCCTCTGATCTCAAGATATGTGAATGAAAATGGGTTCTATGGGTACCCACGAGTCTCCCCTTTACAGACATGCCCACTTTATGATAATCACATGCAGTTTGGGGCAAGTCATAGTCAAGTCAGCACACTGACACACTGACAGCTGTTGTTGCCTGTTGGGCTTCAGTTTGTCATGTTATGATTTGAGCATATTTTTATGCTAAATGCAGTACCTGTGAGGGTTTCTGGACAATATTTGTCATTGTTTTGTGTTGTTAATTGATTTCCACTAATAAATATATACATAGATTTGCATAAAGCAGCAGATTTGCATAAAGCAGCATATTTGTCCACTCTCATGTTGATAAGAGTATTAAATACATGACAAATCTCCGTTTAAGGTACATTTGGAACAGATAGAAAATGTGATTAAAATCAAATATTTTAATCGATTAACAGCCCTGATTTATACCTATTTATACTTTTCAGCCCAGTGAAATACTTACAACGATATATCATTTGTGTTTTAGTTTCTGTTTCTGACTTTTGACTCTAATCATTTTAGTTCCAACAACAAGTGTGTGTGAGTAAACTTTTTTTTATACAACCTCAAACACATCTGTCCTCAAATTTTTACTTTAAAGTTTCTTGCATGATTTAATCAATTCAATTTCCACACTCTGCGCGACTTTATGGCCATCTCTGAATCCCAAATACAGACATGCAAAGTCATATGCAAAGACACGCAGTGTGGACATATGCAAAAACATATGGAGGCAGAGGTGCATGAAGGTAAACTGACATACACAGATGCACAAGAGCCCAGATACACACACACTTACAGATGGACATCCCTACGTGCCAGCACAAATACATGCACATACTGTGTGTACAAACAGGCACAGGGGTACAAAGGCACACAAGGGCGTAGCATAACAATCCTCTTAAGTCTCGATCCGTTGCCCTGAGCTTTGATCGGTATCCTCCACAGTCCACGGCCACCACACACAAATACTGTCTGCAGGGCAGAACCATCATAGTGGAGGTCACACTCAAAATTTCAGGCTTTGTGGGAGGATGATAGTACAATTATGCACCTGAGCTTGTTGGTCAAAGTCACCAGATACATAGATTTCCATATTCATGCCTGTTATTTCCAGTTAAAAAGGTCATCTCCTCTGCAGCTATTTGCATAGCAGAGGGGTGCACGGGGGGGTGAGCCTTCGATGAGTCACTGAAGCCCGTGCCAGGGATGCTTCAGACGCCTTAAGTTTTTGTTATCCTCAAACTCAAGCTGTCTCTGTGCCAGTGTAGTGATGCTCGTAATTAGCAAATTCCTCAAACAGTTGCTGGCGAGAAAATTTCAAATCTCAATTGTGGCTAATGATGACATTTAAAACCCTCTGAGACCCGCCAGCGATCCCGGCCGACATTACTGTCTTTAAGAGGCTGGAGCAGGTTTTAAAGCTACAGTGAAGATACTGGTATCATATGAAACTACACAACCGAAGGCATCCATTGGTACCTGCCATGCTAGCTTGTCAGGAAGGGGTTAGGAAGCTAAATCTTGGCAAAGGAAAAACTGGCATGGCCATTTTTACAGTGGTCCCTTGACCTGTGACCTCAAGATATGTGAATGAAAATGGGTTCTATGGTCCACGAGTCTCCCCTTTACAGACATGCCCACTTTCTGATAATCACATGCAGTTTTGGGCAAAAATCATGCCGTTTTTTGAAAGCAATATAAATATGTTATTTTCACCTATACTAAAAATGGTGTATTTGAATATTTCTGCAAACTGGGGTCCCTAAACAGTCTTGGAATTACATAAATTGGGTATCACTGCAAAGTTGAGACTCCAAATAGATAGAAATGGGATACCAAATCACAGCACGGATTTTTCTATGGTGTTCCTCAAGGTCTTGGTGTCTTAATGTGGTATTTCAGCGTGTTCTCATCCCTATTTGTCACATACTGACGCTTTGTCAGACCCCTCTGTGTCATTTTTCGGTCGCAGTAAACACATGCTTAATGTTGAGAATTGAACAAGGTAACAAAACCACTTAGGTTTAGGAAAAACCAACATGGTTGGGCTTAAAATTACTACATTTGTACAATGAAAATGTGAGTTGACATTGTGAACACGGGATGTGAACAAACAGCTGATTGTAACGTGAAAGTGAAACCCCCCAGTAAATTAAAGAAGCCCAAGGAGGGAGATAAACAGAGAAAGAGAGGATAAGAGTGAAAGAGGCCTCCCACAGAGACCTCTGCCATGCCGGAGGGGAATCAGGACCCCGTTTTTGTTGAGCTGGCCTTTTCTCCTGCCTGTCTCAAATGAGACCTGCTGAGTCCTTCCCATACCAACTCACACAGCGGCGAGCAAGCCTAAGCTGGAGGAAACCATGCCTGACATTAAAACCCTTCAGTTTTCATATATTCTATTCCAAAACATAATTTCTTGTAAGCCATTGAAAATATGTACTAACATGGAAACTCCCCAAGAGGCTAATTTCATAACTTCAAGGATTAAACTGGAGTAAAAGATAAGCAAACAGTTATAATCATGTATCAGGAGACTGTGTTGTTTGGATCAATCAACCAACAAACACTGACCCTGATTAGTATTGACGTATTTTTTCCCATTCAACTAAATATGCTGCTAGCAAAGATCTTATTGGAGTAATTGGACAGCTTTTGTCAGTTTCCACACATAAATTAAATTAAATTTAAAGCTTGCTCTCAGGGCTCTTTGTACGCAAATATATATATAGAACTCTGCACAGATGTGTACAATCCAACTGCACCTTAGTTTATTCCTTTGTATATATGTATTCACATATTTATTTATTACTTGTATTGAGCCTATACAACTCAGAAAATGTGCTGTGACTCATAAAAACAGAAAGATATTGCACATTTGCTATTTATAATATATCTTTATTAGGGCTGTCAAAGGTAAGGCGATAATAACGCATTAACGCAAATTTGTTTTAATGCCACTAATTTCTTTAACACATTAACGCCATCGAGAGTGAAGAGTGAAGATACTGGCATCCTATGAAACTAAAAAAACCTAAGGAATGCACTGGTACCATTCATATCATACTAGCTTGTTGGGAAGGAGGTTAAATAACGCTCCAAACTTGCACTAAATTTTGGCGAGGAAAAACTGAAATTCTATTCTATTCTTTATGTGAAGCTCCTCCATTCGACAAACTGGACTTATGCAAGACAACAAAACTTTGAGGAGCAAATCTGCTTTAATTATGAGCTTCATCAACATTATCCTCCGGCCTCGCATCCACACACACAGAGCTATTTGTGCTCTTGTGTCCAAGATGTTTCACAGCCAGCAATGGAAACTACTTACTGCATGATGTTCTCGCCGCCAAGTTCAAAATCCACACCCCATTTAATCACTATAGTCATTATCCAAACTGAAGACTCATCCTGCCAGCCAAAACTCCAGTCTGCGCTCCATTAGGCGGGCACTGCCAGCCGGTCCAGATGGCCGTTGCCGGGCTCAGCCACCATGTGGCCAGCTTGGACTCATTGAGACAGAGTGGATCATTTCGCCATCCCTCTCTGCATCCATGCATGGCAAACACAAACACACACAGGCAAAACACACTTCATACACAGACATATGAGAACACAAACACTGTGATGAAGACAAATGGCAGATTGTATCAGGGTCACCTTTGTTTAGAATCTTGTGTCCTACCGGTGGCAGCGAGGCAATATGCCCCTGAATAATGCTTCAACATGTTTGGTGATGTGACGATACGCTGACGATGTGCATTTGTCTACACCATTTATGCTGTGGTATCTATCCCTCTCTCTAAGATTACATAGTCTATATGGCGATAGAGGATTTTATTCATACAACTCGATGTTATTGTTGTGTGGTTTTTTTTACTATCAAAACGACCCTCTTGTATCTTGGTTGAAAGCCTGGAGTCCTACAATTACATTAAGGGTGCTTTCACACCTGTAGTTGGGTTCATTTGGTCTGGACCAAGGAGAAAAAAGTACATATTGTTTGCATTGTTTGCATTTTAGTTCTGGTCTGGTTCCCGTTCACACTGACTTTTTACAAATAAACCAGAGGAGTAAACATGAAGTTAAACAGACTGACGGGTAACTCGTTGATTGGACAGTTTTGGTGATTGTCATCCTGCATCATCAGGACCCACGAGGAGAAATCTAAACTGAACAGACAAAGTACACGGAGTTAAGAAAAATACCTGCACTGACGTGCTGATATACATGGCCTAAAATTCCTGAGCTGATTTCACAATCAGCGGATGGATTTATTAGTAGTTTAGCTTTTGAAATCATGCTAAAATCACATATCTGCTATCATAAGATCCTGTGGCTGGTTCGATTGCTTTCACACCACAAACCGCAGCAGAGTCTGCTTGGAAGCGAACCGAGTCCCACCTTTTCAAGCAGTCTTGCTTTGGTTGTTTGGTCCGCACCAGGGTTCGATTGACAGCTTTCCTTCACACCAGCCCAAACTGAACCGTGTGAAAGCACCCTAAGCTGCAAGTGAGGATTTTTGTCTATTAAGGGCTTGGTCGTTACCTTGAAATAATGTTTAGTGTACATGGAGGACACATATGCAAGAGAATGGGGAATAGCCACCTTAAAGAAATTACAATGAACCATGCTGAAACTCAGGTTTTCTTGCATGCTGAATGTTCAAGTAGTTGAAAAAAAGAATTTACTTATAGCTACATACAAATCAACAAGTCCTCCAAATCAAACAACAAAATAGTGTGGTTTGGGTTAAAATGATTACTTTGTAAAGGTCAGGGGATTTTGGTTGTCATGGTGACAGTAATAACCATGTTGTGGTTAAGGTTAGGGAGCAATCATGGTCATGCTTAAAATAACAAACAAAAACAAAACGTTGATTGCTGGTTGGAAACGGAAATTGAATAGCGGTCTCCCCCGGAGTTAAAGTCTGATGTTTTGTTGACCCATCCATTCGCCGTGACCTCCTCTCTACGTGAATTTGTCGCTCTATTATAACATCACCTGACTTCCTCCTTTGCTGGCATCACAATTACTACAACCACGAGAGGGTTTCATCATGATGGAGGATTTTATTGCCCACCCCTTCTGGCCACATTGGTTTTATTTCTTCTTTGGAAGTAGACCTTATACCGTATATTGAGGGATCCAGGACAGGGGTTTGGGAATAGTCACGTTCAAAAAATGGCAATGAACTGTGTTCAAACTCTACTTTTATTTTATACTACCTACAAAATAGAGAAGCATTTATTTTCATATCTCTGTGACGCAGCTGGATGTGTCTGCTGTGACTCACTGGCGGATGAAGAACCATCACTCTTTTAACAACCGTCGTCCATTGAACTCATGTGGCGTCAACCACAGAGTGCCGAGTTGGAGGCTTCCTAAGCAAGAGGTTGCATGCAGGGAGCCATTTGAAGGATGATGAGCTGTGTCAAGAATGTGGGCACTCTTGAAATATCACTGTGAATGTAATGTCTAGTCATTTCCATTATGTTAGCTGGTATTTATAAAAAGTCTGTGGACAGAGTAGACGGACAGGGAGAGTGTAGAGAGCTGATGAAATCTGCAAGTATGTAGTATTTTCTTTGGATCACTGAGCAACAATAATGCCTCTCAACCACTGCCATTTCAAAAGAAAACACTGTATTTGCCATACAGCATTCACAGCAAGAAGCCAAATCGAAACAACCAAACTGAAGCACGAAAGAACCACAGAACTAGACATTATCCCCTCTAGTTGTGCTGTATGTTCCAGCAGTAAACCATATGAGCTGGTTCACATTGCTACGCCTTGGATTTGATCATAAGGGGATTCTTTTATGCACCATGTGTGTGTGTGTGTGTGTGGGTGTGTGTGTGTGTGTAGGCACGGATCTAATTAGGATTCAGGCAGTTAATGGGCAGAGGCCTGATGGTGTGTGATTGCCTGGGTCTAATGTGCAGCAGACTCTCGGGGAACATCAGCCCTCATGTCTACACACACTCTAGAAGAAAACTGCAGCGAGCAGAGAAGCGTTCATCTTTTCTCTATTTCGTTGTCCTTTTTGTTTTCCTGTACTTTTACACAAAAACACTCACACCAGCCTTATCTTTCTCTTACACACACACGCACACACACACACCGGCTAATGAATAATGGCTGAAGTAAGGGGTGTAGAGGTTATTCATTTACAAAGCGCTTCCTGTGCTTTCATCTCCCTGTAGGCGCATCACTCTCACACTGAATGAATCCCAACAGAGACAGAAAGGTAGAGATGGAGAATTTAATATGCTTAATATATTGTACGCTGCTTATGAGTCAAATTAGGCGCACACACGCACGCTCTCTCTCTCTCTCTCTCTCTCGGCACAGCTCTGAAAAACTTCTTTAGTTTCTCCCAATGCACATTGCTACCCAAAGACCCCAGAACATAATGTAGACAGGGTCCAAAATGACTGTCACCACATCTACAGTCCAAAGTGTGTGTCGGGATCGCCCGCGATTTTACTATCTTTCAGTGGCTCTAGTAGATTCAGTTTTAGAGCTAGATGATGTGTTTGAATATTTCTGCATGCTGGGGTCCCCAAACAGTCTTGAATTACATAAATTGGGTATCACCGTAAAGCTGAGACTCTTGTGGCTCCAACGAGCCCAATTGTATTCATGTGTGATGATGTTAGTCCCCATAGTAGCCATTTCATTTTAGTGAGACCATTTTTTGAAATTTTACCTCACTGTATAAAATGACCTGTGGTGACCTCTAGGATAATCACAGCCTCATGAAACTTTACAGCCCCAAACTACAGACCTAGAGCATTCAGAGGATGGATGGCTTTCCTAGGTAAAATAACAATAAGGGGGTTTCTGAGCAGTTTCCAGAACAGAAGTGTTCGCCATCCAATCACCGAAAAATGCTATTCTTGCATCTCCAAATGTCAAAAGTTTTTGAAACCAAATCACAGCATGGCTTCTTCTAGGGTGTTCCTCAAGGTCTTGGTGTCTTAATGTGGTATTTTGGAAGGTTTTTTGATCATTTGGATCAATTCTCGAGTGGTAAAAAATGGTTAAATTTAGCACCAAATCTGTGTAACAAATGGTATCAACCCAAACATTGCTGCAACAACTTATGAGACACAATAGAGCATGAGAATGGCCATCATATCCTTCGATCATAATGTTTTAAACCCTTATACACCCTTTTAAAATTAATTTTAAATAATGAACTAATTCATATTTATTTCAGATTAATGACTAGAACAACTTGACACACAATGCTGAGCTGCATCTCAAATTCATCTTCAGGTTCCCAGCTTTCAGATGATGTACACCACTTCTATGTGAGGGTTAATGTTATTGTTGTTTAATGTTGTATTTGGTTGGTGATTTGATTGCCGAGTTTGTTTAATGGCAGAGGTTCATGAAGACATTTTGATGCCATCTGGTCTGGCGGATTCAATCTTTCTCATCTATAGCATACAGGGAAAAAAACAGATCTGTTATGACGAGCATCAATAGCCACCGCGACTAAATAGAAAAAGAAAAAAGCTGACAGTCTGATGAACAAGTGACCTCTGGGAAGCACAAAAGCACCGCAGCAGTTAGAACTCAGCACCAAGATAACTGCGGCTAAACAAAGGATTTAAAGGATTACTTGAGTAAATGATGCAGCACGGAAGTTTGCATATAGAGGACGGGGGAACAAAGAGCTTGTTAGCAGAGTGCGGAGTCGGGGGTCATAACTTCCACATCTATTATAGAGTTATATGAAAGCATTGAAGGATGATCTGAGCCAGCGGAGGGTAAAACAATCTCTGCATCTCCACTGAAGACACAAATAAAGACAAATAAAATTGTCAGGACACTAAATACTGACCTTCAGATGATTTGGATCACTGTGCTCTTTAATACATAGCTGTACCGATAATAAGACACGTGAAAATGAATGTTTCTGTTGGTGGAGACCAGATGTGCCTTTCCCCTTTCAGTCCCATTGTTTTCTGAAGATACAACGCTGAGAAAACGCTCAACTCATTTGCCTTCCTTGTCTCTAACTCTGCTGGTGCCACACACACACACACACACACACACACACACACACACACACCTTTTCCCTCCCCTGCTACCGTGCCTGCTGTGCCAATGTGTTGCTGTTCTAATTAAAGGCAAATTTCCATCGGGGCACGGCGGCTGAGGTCATAACATCATCTGAGTGACAATAGAAATCAGGCGGTGTTGTAGCTCCATCAGTGTGTCGTGAAAAATTGCGCCGCCGTTCCCCACACAAACACAAACACCTTATTAATACGATTCCTGTGAGTGAGATGGAGGGGGGTATTGTTTACATCTCCATAAGGTGTTTATAAGTTCACATAATTAATTTTATGAATATGAATGTCTGTATGGGTGTTTTTATTGTGTGTGTGTAATTATGTGTGTGCCAAGAGTTGCTGCTCTCAACGTATCGAATCGTATGATATCTTATGAAAAGTTATTCCTCATTTTTCGTGTGTTTTCCTATGAACGTCCAGTAACATGTGACACACGTGTAATTTTCCACTTATGGCAACAAAACAACTTAGTTAGGTTTAAGAAAAGATCGTGGCTTGAGTTACAATAACCCCAACCTAAGTACAAAAGTTAAGTGACAAATAAATAAACGTTGGTTTCACACAGGGTGCGAGTGCTGGTCTCCTGGGTGAAAGACAGATGTTTTTTGACCTGTCCATCCACCTTGACCTTCTTCCTATGTAGCATTTGTCGCTATTTATACTTCCTGCTTCACCATTACATGGATTACCTACTGTGCACATTTATTTTGTTGATATTATTCAAATTATAGTGCATTACTTTTAATAGGTAGCCTATAGCTATGAACGGTTAATGAGAACAGCCTGCTGCTCTCATTAACATACTGCTCTATTAGAGCAAGATGTAACACATCTGTAACAGCTGCATGGGAACTAACAACAATGTCTTTTCATAATACAGCCTCAGTAAACTGTCAGAAGAAATATCAACTATGCACAAGTACATGTTGATCACAATTAAGAGAGACAGGAAATGGCTCCATGAGGACGGAAAAAAACGTCCCCACTGAACAAGAAAATGGAGCACTTGATCCTTCAGCAAAACACCACAATCTGAAAGGCCTCCACAGTGAATTTGTGTGCTGTAAGTGAGTTTAATGTGGCATTTAACAAGTTTTTTTTGGGTAAAGTACATCTGATCAGCCTGAATCATTAAGTGCGGTTGCACCAGTGACAAGCATCCCCTCTGTATTAATTTCAGATGCAGTGGCTTTACACTGTTTACTTAAAGATTAATTACACACACTGTTTAAGCCGGTCTCCGCCTGAAAATGTAGTAGATTTCTGTGCCAGAACTTGTTAATTCACAGGGCCAATGTGAGGATTTTCCACCTGTTCCTAACGCAGGAACAGGTAGCAGCTCGAGGCTGCTGTATATTAGCTGCTACTAGAATAACTCACCCAAATCTCTTCTTGTTGCTTTTGTTTGTAAATGTTATATAAGCAGAATAATGCATTCATATTTGTCCCAATAAAGGAAGATGATGGACGAGTCAAAGCAGCAAAGAGTGCTATGAAGTGAGACAACAATATCTATAAAGTCCCTTCCATTACATTAAAACACTATATATACATAGACTGTATATAAGAAGTGGACGTAGTCACCGTGACGTCACCCATTGGTTTGTGGACTACCGCTTTGTAGCCTTGAGTTCGGCATTTTGGCCGTTGCCATGTTGTTTTTTTGGAGCCAGAAGTGACACGAGAAGATGGAGCGACTGAACGCTGAATAAGACATTTTGAGGCGACTAAAATGTCATAATTAACTTTCATAAGTCTTTTTGCAACCAGAGGAGTCGCCCCCTGCTGGCTGTTAGAAAGAATGCAAGTTTAAGGCACTTCCACATTGGCTTCACCTTACAGAGCCAGAGATAGCCCACTGATAGCACTGTTCCACTCATATCACATGAGACGTGACAGTTACCTGATGTTTCCACACATTGTTCAGCCTGTTTTAGATGTGATGTTCTGCTAACAAGCCAACATGTTGTACTGTGCTGCTTGTTATACAGAATTAAGCAACAAAGGGCTTCACAGCAGTCTTTACAGAACAGAATAACTGGGCTCAGTGTCTGTCCTTTGTCTCTTTCTGCCCATCTGTCGGACTAGCTTCTAAATGAATCCCTCTAAGACCCCTATTGTTCGTGGTCTGGCTGCTCCACAGTTTATGCTGTGGGATCGTAGTCATTTATAGCACTACGGCTGTGCGTCACCAAAACTGGGACGATTTTCAGCAGAGCTGCTCGGAGAGATTAATCTGGAGGGGAGAAAAAGAAAAAAGGGAGAGGAGAAGTGAAGTGTCCCTCCAAGGACCCCAGCTGTGCACCTGTCTGCATCCTGAAGTGATTTATTTTGTGGAGGGATGATAATACAATTTTAATATAGGGCAAAAAGACTCTGCGGTACCATTTGACAACTCCTTGCTGAAAACACAGAGATAGTAGCAAGAGAGAGAACAACTGTATACAACATTGAGATCAAGAAGTGGTGAAGATATCTAGCTTTTTATGGCTAAATAGTACTTTAGATAGCGAGCTTCTGTACCTTTAGTCACTTTATATCCTTGAAGGTGCTCTGTGGAATTTTTAATGTCTTCCTCATGAAACATTTGCAAAGCTGCCTTTTAAAATATTTTAATTACACATGGTTTACATCCAGGTATCACTGTTGAGCCCACTGGAGACGTGAAAGAAGGAGGGTGCCCACATTATGACCCAGCCTGTTCTCATTCCCAGGGCATCAAATACCGAGGCTTTGTCACGGCCATTGAGTATGAAATGCACCGGGCATTTCATTAACTATAATGTAAACCCATCCGCGGCAACAGTAAACGCTCAGAGAAAGTGCGCAGAGAGTGTGGTGACGGACTTTAAAGAGCGAAAAGAGACACACCGGGTGGGCTAGAGGGAGGGTGGATGAGTCCAACAAACACAAGGCTTTCATCCAGGAGACTGCTGTTCATGTCCTGTGCGTCACGTTACAATCAGCTGTCCGTTGTGTCCGGTGTTCACAACGTCCAGTCTAATTTTTACTGTACAAACATAGTAGTTGTAAGCCCAACCATGTAGTTTTTTCCTAAACCTAACTATTAACCTAAGTGGTTTTGTTGCCTAATCCTAAAGTGACGCTAAGGGTAATTATAGTGGTTTTCAGCAACAAATTGGTCAAAACTTACAGTATATAATGTATGTTGTTTATAACCATAAAAATTAAATAGATCGGCCCCATCCCTACCAAATGGTTCCCAAACTTTTTCACATTAAGGACACTTAAACTGACACAAATTAGACAACGGACCCCCAATTGATAAGATTTATTTTTGCTTTTAGATGTTTTATACAGAAAGTGTATGAAACCTATGACCAAAATACTCATACATTCTGTCTTTGTGTTATATATGGATGGAATTATAGTGAAAATAAATGATTTCCCTTTTTACTGGGGACCCCTGGGACCCCACTTTGAAAACCACTGGTCTACACAGCCCGCCTGCTGTAAGCCTATAAGCCTATATATCTTTTAAAGTAGCTGATGATGTACAGCACTTCATCATGTGGAGGACTCCACAGCGTGCTAACTCCTGGATGCCTGCCATGTGCAGGCACAGCCCTGAAATAAATTGTGTTTACAGGGCAGAGGAAAAAAATAAAAAGGCTTCCCGTCACTACGGCTTCCTTGTGTTGACACAGGGCCACCTCGATTCAACATCAAAGCATCCCGCTGAGACACTCTGCAAAGAGCCCTCCCAGCACTGAGTCAGCGTTTGTTCTGTTCGCTAGATGTTTAAGTAAACTGTGGCGCATCTGCACATCATAAAAAATCATCCTATGATGCACACACATCTGTGCACGTACTCCTGCATCAGCAGCATTCTGTAAATATGGGTGCACGTGTGCAGACTCTCATTTATGACACACAAATACACACAAACACACCTACTAAGCTGAGTTCCTCTCTCTGAAAAAGACGGCTACTCATCTCTTGAATAAGTTCAGAGGACAAACTGGTGAATGTTTGAAGGAAAAGATCAAAAAACAAAACACATCAAACTGCATTTTGTTCTATAGGACAAAGATAGTGTTACGAAAATGTACAGAGTAGTGACCCAGTTCCAGTGTTTAGCTTAGTGTACTGTAGTTTTTATACACTACAAGGCATAGAAAGTGTACTGTAAATATATAGTTAAAGCATCTTCAGTACACGTCTTCAACCTCCAAGGTCCATGAGACCTTAAATGGACAGGAGAAGCAGAGGGAGAGGAGAAGGCGAAAGGCGTCGAGGGATAGACGGAGGACAATTCTGTGCTCAAGTGATTTTTCACACTTCGGTGGCTTTTGTCCTTCCCGTCATCGGGCTTCACTGCAGTTAAAAAGCTTTTCGCAGCTTGAGACGAAATACAGTGTGTTTGTGTGTGTGTGTGTGTGTGTGTGTGTGTCAGAGTCAGAGAGAAAAGAGTAGAACTATTTTCATTGCTGTACAGATCAGTATGTATCCATAGTATGGCATGCTGTTTTAACATTTAAAAGCGAGACAAGATATTCATTAGGGATATCTGCAACGTCATTTTGTCAAAACTCTAATTCAAGATATCCCTAATTCTATTTTGACGAGGCAAAACTGTAATTTTAGATATCCGTAATTACATTTTGACTAGTACGATTCAAACTACATTTGTCATTCATGTGTATGGAGGAGTTTGACATACACACAGTCTCCTTCCTTCTTCCCTCACTCCTTCAGTCAATCAACAGCCGGTACGCAGGCGATTGGGTTTCATCTCCATCAGTCTGATTGTCTCTGTGATTTGCTTTTTAAGTGGACATTCAGCTTCTATAACATCTGTGTTTACCTCGCTCTCTGAAAGCGGACGGATCAGACGCTCTTCGCCTGAACAGAAAGATCTCTTCAAAGGAGGAAAAATCACTACGGAGCCCACAGCTGACGGACAGATGAAGCTGCAGGGTGACACATGCTGACTGGTGGGGAGATTACATGGTTGAAGCAACAGCTTTTAGTGAGCTTTTAACTGTTATACAAAGCACTACATCTTGACATGTTGATACGATTCTGCAGGGGGCTGATAAGGGTTGCAGGGATAGATCCAGTGGTGGAACGTAACAAATACATTGATTTAAAGCAGCAGTGGGTAGAAATGGAGCAAATATGATTACAAAAAAATTGTGACAGGTCCAAAATGAATGTTTTGTTTATCTCTGTGGAAGATATATGACGTTTGTAATGTTGTAAAATGACTTCATTATTCCACCACGAAAGATTCATCACTTGACATGACTGTCTGTCTGAGTCTCACGCAGGTTGTGCAACAAACGAAATGGGCCATTCTGCATAATAAGTACGTTTACTTTTAGTACTTTAAATATACTTTAATGCTAATACTTTTGTACTTTTACTTAAGTAAGAGTTTGCAGGACTTTCACTCGTAATAGCATGTTTTTACACTTTAGTATTGCTACTTTTACTTGAGTAAAAGATCTGAATACTTCTTCCACCACTGGTTAGATCAGTACCAACACCTTTACTGTTACTAAAGCAGGTGATTACATTTCTGGTATATAAAATGCTCTCAATTCCACCCACTTGAATTTCCACCTGATCACTAACGGTGGACCGAGCGATCTGTGAGGGGGTCAGAGTAAAAAGCCTCTGAAGTCATAAAAGCAAAGCAGCATGTTTACGTCGTGATGTAGGCTATTATATCTTTATCAGCTGGGTCTCTGCTCTGTTTATCTTGACATCTGGGCTTTTTTCTTATCACTGCGACTGCGACAGTATCAGTGTGACATCGACACTTTATTGTTTGCATCGACTTTAGGTCACCAGGATGTTGAGAATGGTGTAATAGATTACTGGAGATCGTAGATTATTTCATACACCTTTAAGTGGATAGTTTTGTTTTGATTGCTCTCTTCATTAGGAGATTGAACTCCATCCTTAAACAAACTCTCTCTTTTATTTGTGTAGCAGTTGAAAGGTTAAATCTCTTAATGTGATACAGAGACTTACACACCTTCACTTTATCCTACTTAGAACTGCAATTAATGTGGTTATATTTATAGTATGAATCTTAAATCCTTTATGATAATCACATGCAGTTTTTTATATGCAGTATAAATGTGTTATTTTCCATTTTCTAAAATGGTGTTTGAATATTTCTGCACACTGGGGTTCCTAAACAGTCTTGGAATTACATAAATTGAGTATCACTGTAAAGCTGAGACTCTTGTGGATTCAATGAGCCCAACTGTATTCATGTGTGATGATGTTAGTCCCCATAGTAGCCATTTCACTGTAGTGAGATCATTTTTTGAAACTGTATAAAATGACCTGTGGTGACCTCTAGGATAATCACAGCCTCGTGAAACTTTACAACCACAAACTAGAGACCTGGAGCATTCAGAGGATGGATGACTTTCCAAATTGATTTTCAGGTTCTCAGCTTTCAGATGATGTACATCACTTCTATGTGACATCTACTGTTGACCTGCTATCTCCCCCTAAAGACCCCCTGTACCCCCCTAAAAAAGACAAAAACGGGTCAATTGTGGGTCTCAGAGGCTTAAAGGTTATATTGATAACAGTTTTATGTCGACTAATAATTTTTAAGAAATACATCCACAGAGCCTAAAAAATTTATGATTTAAAATATTTTGGTCCAAAGTGAATGTTTTGTTTAACAACGTTGGTATCTCTGTGTCGCCAGCGATCAAGTTGCCAGTTAGTGTGGAAAAAACTGATAAGCTGAGTTTGACGGTAAGCGGCCGCCTTCTCACATTCGCTTCCGGTGGCGTAGCAAATTTGCATCTTCGAATTTGCGTGTTCAACTCTGGTGAACTTTCAGGCGAACACCGCCTTGGCAGACGATGGTCACTCGCCTGCATTCTGGCATGTGTGACCGTGCTTTAAGACTTCCTCTGTGCTGCAGTGTTTTCCTGAATCCTGCATCTGTTTACCGTCATTCTCCTTTAACTTCAATGTCTGCTCCACTGTGACATTGTTATTCCAGCCTTGGCCACCATGGTCACAAATCCATAGATGAAGGGGGGACAATAAAAAAAAAAAACTTCCATCTGAATGAAGGACAATCTGACAATTGCGGGGGATAAGAGAAGCACTGACGGCCTTGAGGGAGACCTGAGAGCACCATCACCAACAGTTGAGGGCTCCTATGAGGACAAATCTGCGTTTAATGGAGCAGTAAGAAAGAAAACCCATACTCTTGGAGGGTTTGCTTGCGTGAGTATGAATTGTACTTTATTGTACAGTTGCAGGAGAGAGGAGAGGAAAGGAATACAGTTGTTTAGGCCCTTCATTAATACATGCTTTTTTCCTTTATAAGGATGATATTCAAGTTGCAGCTGCCAGTTTTATTTAAAAATATACTTTCAATGGATGTTCAAAATATGGCAGCTATTCACTCCATCTGTTCGTATAAACATATTGATTTATGCAGCTTTAAATATTACGGCTGATATTTCTTCAGTCAGTAAATTCTGGGTTTTAGGCAGAACATGCAGCAACACACAAACCTTGAACCAAGCCTTGCCCTCGTTTCGCCTTTCCATTAACAGTTGCAATGATAAAGAAGTCCTCATACTGTATAAGCGCCAAACATTTTCAACAATGGCTGTGGTCGCGGAGATCTCTTTATATGACAATGACCTCTAAATCCCCTCTGATTAAGCCATCTTATTCAAGTATTGCACCACCTCCTGTCTGCTAAAACCTTTCAGTTGCTCCTCTCTTTGGATGAATGACATCTTGTGAGGGCAGCAAGGTGCAAATACGCCTGCTGGCCTGTAGCGTAGCTGTTAGCTGCGCTGTGCCGCTGTGCCACAGGGAGCTTCTTTTGAAGTGCCAGGTGGATGCCTGGATCTCACTGACTCAGTTTTGTTTCCACAGCTGCTGGAGCAGGGAAACCTTTGCCGTAGCTGCCGGCCAACAAGATCACCTTCCCTGGAGCAGCAGAGGACAGACAGAAGGTGATAGGTGCCACTCTGATTTCTGCGTTGCTCAGTGAAAGTCATCTCTACAGCTGCCAGGAGCATTTCACCATTTTTACCCATGTGTGTGACCATCACATGTTCTCTGTCAGTCCAATTCTGAATTGGAGATCACCGACACATTCTCACTCCCACCTCGTCGGCAGTGCCCCTCGGCATCAGAGGCCGACACACGGGATACTTCTGTTGTGTTACTTTTGGACAGACCAGGGACAGCGTGTCAATATACGCTCGTTACATGCAATGCGTCCTTTCAAAATAAATTTCACAGGAAGTTAGGTCTAGGCAACATAACCACTAAATTAGGTAAAGGAAACGGTTGTGGTTGACGTTAAGCTTAGCGGTGTTGAATAAACAGGCCAAACTAGAATAACTTCCTGTTGTTTTCAGGACAACCTGTCCCTTTCACCTCACGTCCCTCCCTCCGCTATACAAGTCCAGTCCATTCACATTAAAGTAACAACATGTGTTCCTTGTAAGGTAATAAATAAGCTACCAAATGGAAAGTTGACAGCCATGTTTTGATTGACAATCGAACATGAACATCTGTTGCTGAGTTAGAAATTCATATTCAGTGTAAATAAAGGAGTTTATTACTTTTCCGTCATGATTTGAAAATGGTATTCAGGGGACATAATCCTACTGCAGGAGAAGTTAGCGTATCAACCAAGGTAAGGAAATTCTGTTACAAAATTGACAAAGAATCGACAAAGTAAAATACACTCTCAGAGTACAGCATCAAAAGAAACTTAACTTAAAGCGGTGAGATCTTGTCTGTGTGTTTGTCCGGGGGGAGCGACAGTCCTCAGGCAAATGAGAAAACGAGGAGACGGTGCCAAGCATGTAAAAGACTGTGTAGTCAGTCAGAAAACTTCAGCAGAGAGCAAATACACATTGGGATTACAGCCACCACTCTGAAAAGATCAACCAGGTGCACATGAAGGGAATCGGGAGTTCAGTGTTTCTGGCGTCAGCTCCGCAGAATTCAGATTATTCCCCGTTTCTGTCTGAGAAACCTCCAGGAACCGCAAAGGGCTGGGAGCGAAGCGTAGTGAATGTAAAGGATAATGTGACAGAAAATGAGTTGTCTCGGGTGGTTGGCTTTGTCTCTTAGGGAGGGACGACATTCCAATATTGTTTTTTCCACAACACCGGTCTAAAACCCAAATTCTGCAAACAGAAGACAACTTTCCTCTAAATCTTACGAGCTATAAATGTCATGGTGCGGTGAATCATTTTGTGGAAACCAGCTCTGCAAATTTGAACTGAATGTCTCATAATCATTTTTGTATGCAAATATGTTAAACAACAAGACAGAAAATGGGGCCTTTTGTTCCCTCAATAAAGCCTGTCAGGCAGCTGCCTACAAGGCTGTCAATCACAAATGGGTCGTTTCCTGCAAACAGCCGGCGATAACTGCAGCACATTATAGGAAATGGCATCACCACAAAAACGTCTTTTTGATCCGATACTTTTTGTTTCTCCAATAACTTGAATAATGATGCATGTGCTCACGTGTTAAACAGCTTTCACAGCTACCGCCCTGGGCGAATTACGTCCAATCACGTCCGTCCATTGACTTTGTATATGCAACCACCACTACAATTAGCTTTGCCTTCTATCTGAACGTACAGTTCTACGTTCTTTAAAGTAGGAGGTTGTACCGGGCTCCGTTTTAAAGCAAGAGTGAAGATGCTGGTATCATATGAAACTAGAAAAACTAAAGAATCCATTGGTACCAACCATCCTAGCTCTCCGCAAGGGAGGCTAAATAACGCTCCAAACTTACATTCAACCTCTGACCTCAAGATATGTGAATGAAAATGGTTCTATGGGTACCCACGAGTCTCCCCTTTATAGACATGCCCACTTTATGATAATCACATGCAGTTTGGATCAAGTCATAGTCAAGTCAGCACACTGACACACAGACAGCTGTTGTTGCCTGTTGGGTTGCAGTTTGCCATGTTATGATTTGAGCATATTCTTTATGCTAAATGCAGTACCTGAGAGGGTTTCTGGAAAATATTTGTAATTGTTTTGTGTTGTTAATTGATTTCCAGAGATAAATATAGACATACATTTGCATAAAGCAAGCATATTTGTCTACTCCCATGTTGATAAGAGTATTAAATACTTGACAACGTGCGATACATTTGTGATTAAATATTTGAATCGATTGACAGCCCTACTTTTTTCACATTATGTTTACTGAAATTCCCTCACTACTCCATGTCAGCCTGATAGCAAACACACTTGTGGTGAAAAGTGAGATTTTTTCTGTCATAGCAGTGGAATTAATGATCAGAACATTTAGCATTTATGAGCACTGTTACTTTGAGAACAATGCAGCGGGGGCAACACCGAGGAAACCCAGCCAGGACTTCAAAACTGTTGTGCTGGAGTTGAAGAACAGCGCTGTGTGTGTCCTTCAGTCAGTTTGTTGTCCTCCGAGGCGTCTGTCAGCTTTATGGGCCGCTGCAGACCCTGGCCGTCCCACCCAGGGCCATTCAACAGAAGAATATGTGAGGAGTGTGACAGTGGAAGGTCTTCTCACAAACATGGGAGTGGAGCGTTGACAGTGTCAAAGCCATTCACTAAGATTGATGTTTCTCTATACTCTGAGAGAGGATCAGGGCTGGGAATAGACTTTTGGGGGCCCTGAGCAGGATTTGATTTGGGGGCCCCCTCATTGCAACGTGTTACCACTTCACATGGCACTACAAATATTAGTTTAAGAACACGTAATGTAAAAAATAAGCATGTTAAGTTCGACCAATTTGCAGAAATCTATCTTAGTAGTGACTGCAATAAATACAGTCTGGGCCCTATTTAAACGCTCTATACCGCATGGTGTAAAGTGCATGGCCATGAGTGCATTTAGGGCGTGTCCAACTCCACTTTTTCTAGTCAAACGGCGCATAATCTGGGCGCAAAGTAAGGTACAAGGGGCAAAGAGGTTATATTTAATCTCACTCAATCTTTTCTAGGGAGCCTCCAGAGCCCGTCGGGATCCTAAGCAGCTGCTTATAACGCTTAATGGGAGAGGATGCAACAGAGCTCAGGTTAACAAGAAGCATCTGCCTGGAAATGGAAACACAGCTTTGTGTCTGTGTCACTGTTTGATACCCTTTATCCCAAATCGACACAGTGACCAAAGCCTGCTGAGCCCAGAGATTGCCAACTGAAACCTTGAGAAAAGGAGTTTAAAGGGAGCGAAGGATTTTGTGTAGCGGTACAGAGACACGAGATACCAGCGAGATATCACAAAGAGCTTTTCCTGCCCTCACAGCTATACTGCTCTCGTCACCACCAGCAAAGGCTTTCAACACCCACAAAACCTTTAACACTCCTCTATAGATGTGGAACACTGAACAGAGGGTGAAATCGGATGTGTGCTGACAAAGGTTGGAGCAAACGGATGGGTGATGTTGACGCAGAGGATCTGAACCCGCAGGTCCGGCTGCTGTTATAGGAATTCCCCTCTGATGTCTCCACACTCTCTAAGACTGGATAAAGCCTGCAGGGACATATCGTAGATCTGAGTGTTGTTCTCTGACTGTTTCAGTGTTTGTGGAACTGTAAAGAATCTGAACTTGTTTTCAGATAAATCATTTGTTGCTCTGTGGGGGGTTCAGACTATCAACACACACACACAGCAATTATAGAGAGAACAGAACAGAACAAAAAGATAGTTCATACTGCGAAAACAAGCGACTGTTTTATGGTTTATGGGAAGGATGAAAGAAGGCTTATGAGAGGGAGCAATATTAATATTCTAATTTCTTGTTTTCTGGTTGTTTGGGGACTGAGTCACATGACATTCCGCAACTGTTTTACAACGTTAACCACACATAAACCTTCTGCGACAAGATACTAGACAAGGGGCCGCTGCACAAGAGGCAAAATATGACGAGTAGGGATGAGATCACGTTGATTTTCTCACTTTCTCATATCATTTTAAGTTTAAAAAAAACAGAAATTGAGAAAAATGAATACTGCTCATGAAGTTTATGTTATCCTCAATGTAAAAAAATGCAAATACAAGTGCACAGTTATCAAACAGTTATCATAGAATTATAAAATATATTGTATCATAATAGTATTATTATAGAAATGTTCTTAATCTATGTGTAATATACAGTTTGCAGGTACAGACTACGGGAAGTGAAACTCATGAAAGCATAAGATGATGAAGTACGACCTGAGCTTATGTGTTGTGGCATTATTCTCCACCATCTGCGTTGTTTGCTTATGGTCACATTGTACACTTTTATATTCAGTGTTGACATTTATTACAGACATTTTTAATGAAGAAAATGCAAATTCAGAGCAACCAGCTGTCCTGTGTTGCACCGAGGGACTACGGGGAATATACTGTACAAATATATAGCCTGAGGCTTTAAAACATAAACTAGCTAATTAAACACTTTTAATATCACCTATAAGTTTCATTAATGCTCGTATCAATTACAACAGTTCAGTGCCTGAAGCACGAGGCAGGGTCACCTCAAAATAACGGAAACTGTCAACTTTGATTAAATGGAAATTAACTGCTGTGATTAGCTCGGGGCCAGCTTTTAGACCTCAAAAAGACAAAAACTTGAATCAATAAAAATGTGACCTTCACACCAACACCGGTGGGGTTGAAAAGATGATCTATTTAAATACAAACACTGGCTATAGTTATTAAAAGTTGTTTGTTTTACAAGTTTGAAAAGCCAGAATAAGCTGATACTTTAATCATGACGAAGAAGGTTAAAGGTCCAGTGTGTAGGATTTGGCAGCATCTAGCTGCGAGGTTGCAGATTGCAACCAACTGAGCTGTGATAACTGCGTGGCCGACACAAAAATGGGAAAAGGCGAATGGCTCTCTCTAGAGTCAGTGTTTGGTTTGTCCGTTCTTGGCTACTGTAGAAACATGACGGCCGGCTCACTATGTAGATATAAGCGGCTCCTTCTTAGCTACTGAAAACATGATGATTCTTATTTTCAGGTGACTATACACTAAAGAAAACATAGTTATGTATGTTATATTCCATTCCCTCTAAACGCCACATACTGTTCTTTTAAGTTTTGCTTGTTGAAAAATGGGAATTGGAGTATCGGCGTGGAATGGTGTCTGCCACGGTATCTTTATCGATGCAACCATTGGGAGGCGCCAACGTTTGAACTTTTCCAATTTTGCACATCGT
Source organism: Sebastes umbrosus (assembly GCF_015220745.1). Classification (NCBI taxonomy): domain Eukaryota; kingdom Metazoa; phylum Chordata; class Actinopteri; order Perciformes; family Sebastidae; genus Sebastes; species Sebastes umbrosus. The sequence continues at coordinate 7,907,896 of NC_051271.1, forward strand.
GGCTTTAAAGGAAAATTTTAACAAAGCTCAAAAAGTCAAATCATGCTAAATTTGTTCTTTTAAAAAAGGTGAATTTAAATAATCGTCATAATTTTATTTAATTTTATTGCCGTTTGTGCCTTTTGAAGAACACCACCTGAAGGTTTCACTTTAAAAAGCATTTTATTTACCACTTTATCACTGCATGTACCGCATTGTGCTAAGGTAACGAAAGGGCGCCTGCTCTACGGGCCCAATGGATGCGGAAGATCGCCGGATGATCCGGGTAGTTTATCACTCGGCAGTCGAGCCATTTTGGTTTCATGCGCCACTGAGCAACTCCCATAGGAATGAACGGGCGCCCGCCTCCAACGCTCTATGGACGGTCACTACAAGAGGTCACATCTGAATAATTGACCAATGCTGTTGTTTTCTAGTGAGGACAGCTTCATTTGGGTAAAAGTGACTCCAAAACAAAATCTCTGGGAAACCTTTATGGATGTTGATATGAACAATTCTGACACTTCAGTTGCAATTATACTGGTTCCCTAATCTTCGGAGTTATCTCCATTTGCAACTTATTAAATAAGTTTTGCGTGATCCAATCGATGGGTGACGGTGACGTTTTTAACCATCTGCTGTTTTTTATAAAAAAACAGCTCGAGAACAGAAAAGCCGAACGAAATCTTATTGCTGTTTAATGTTTCCGTCAGCCAGGAGAAGGATCGACTCTCGGGACAAAATTAATAGTAATAAAGGACTTAAATGCGAGTTTTAACAGAACATAGGTAAAACTCGGAAAAGTAGAAACTATAAAAAACAGATTGGATTTCAGGAAAGCAAGAGTCCCCCAATTATCCCTTCATACACTGTTCTAAAATGTTATTATTCTCCTGCATATACTTAAATGCTCAAGAGACTATAACGCTGTATGGTAAGTACATTTATTTGGCATCATTCATATATTGGATTGCTGTGTCTCTGGTGGCAGTTTGTTGCCTCCAAGCAATCTCCTTGTATCCATCTGTACTGTCATGTAGAGCTGTATAGCTGGGCTATTTGTGTCCCATCCTGTCAACACAATCTTCAGCGTCCATCACACATCTCCCGAGGTTTACATAACCATGCTTTTATCTTTGAGTTAACTTTACAGTGTATGCGGAGGGTGGGTTTGTACATCATTTCTGATATATAGACCACGGCAAACCAAGGCCACTAAGTGTCTGTGTGATTTTCCAGTCTCACTGTATCTACCCTCTCTGACACAATCCACCATTTTTCTGTCCATGTTGCTTTGGGCTGATTAAAGCTCCTTTTCTGCTGTAGAGAGGTCCCCAGGGTCTACTCATGAATAACACCCCTCCACCCCCCGCCACACACACACACAGGCACACACCCTCTGATTCATAACAATCCCAGCTATAATTAAATCCCACGTCTATTTTTTTTGAGCACATGAAAACACGTCTTGCCGCAGTGTTTCATAAACCAGAGAGGTCACTAGTCAAAATAGGTCATGATCATGCTTTGAGCTTGCATGTATGTTTTACTTGAGGACGGTTGGTAGCGTGAGTGGGAAGAATGGAGTTCATTTTCCACAAAAAGGAGAAACATAAATTATTTCATTAAGTTTATCACTTTGGGTCCTCTGCAGACAATTAATGAGAAAAGAAAAACAAACTTCGGTACACAAGACACTGGCATTTTCATGGAGAGTGAAAAACAGACCAACCAGTTTGCTGTCTTCCGAGACCTTTTATACCCCGTCACCTGCTGTCTGTGGCCAATCAGGGAGGAGCTCTGGAATTAGTGCCACTTTAACCCAGGTGGCATCAATCTCCCCTCATTTGGAGGCAGGTGGTGGTTAAATGTACTTTGACAAAAAATATAAGTCAAATGTACTCTCTCAAGAGGCATTAGCAAAAGATAAATATTGTTAGTAAAGTAGAGAAACAAGTAAATATTCCCTTCTTTGGAGCTGAAAAGGAAAAATTAGTCACAAAGACATTTTAAAGGGGAAAGAACTCCTTCTAAATGAACACAAGATTTTCTTATATATGTCATTTAATAAACTATAGGCTTTAGCATAGCCTATACCTTTATTCCAGTAAAGACTGTCAGATTGCTTCAAAGAGACCCTTTCCATGACAAATATTTTTTTCAGATTATTATTCAATTAAATTATTCAGTTCAAAATACACCTGTTAAAGCAGCAGTGGGTAGAAATGGAGCAAATATGATTAAAAAAAAGTTATTTTTATAAAACGGTCACTATATCCTGACAGTAGTGCATGAGACAGGTAATCTGAAAGAAAAAATCATGTGCCTCTGTGTCCTCCGGTGCTCCTAATGCAAAATTTCACAGACAACCAATCAGAGCTGATCTGTAGCCTGCCGTCTCTGAGCAGCTGTCAATCACTCGCAAACTCTGATCAAACGGTCAAACTAGGCAGCGCTGATCAAATATGAATCAATATTCTGTTACTGTAATGCCTATTTCTCGCCTCAAATGTTTTCAGAAACATCTTGTAGTGTACTGTTTAGCTGTAAAATGAGAAAGTTTGTGACCTGGTTTCCAGTTGGAAATACCAAGCACCGCCCACCAGCCAGAGCAAACTTTCTCATTTTACAGCTAAACAGTACACTACAAGATGTTTCTGAAAAAATCTGAGGAGGGAAGTAGGCAGTACAGTAACAGAATATTGAGTCATATTTGGTCAGCGCTGCCTAGTTTGACCGTTTGGTCGGAGTTTTACGAGCCTGCTGCCTTGCAATGGCCGCAACTCATTTGTATAAAGTTGAGGTCGAGTCATGATTATGCAAATTCAGATGCGTTGACTGGTTAGTCAGCTCGCTGTGCCTGATCCATCATGCAACACGTGGCCGGATCTTCTTCTCTCCGTTGAGAACCTCAACTTCATGTACGTCAACTGATTTGGTGTAACTCCACCATTAGGTTGAAGATGGCCAGAACTAAGAAGACAATTATCATCGGAGAACACCGAACCCCATCTACCAATAAAAAAGATTATGAATAAATAAAGTTGTAAGATGCAACAACACAGCGGGTAGACCTGTAGTCCACACCGTCCTGAGGAGAGGCGTAATCATGCAGATGAAGTGAAAACAGCTGCTGGGAGCTTCTCAGCTGAGTCTGGGAGCTCTAATCAACCAACAGAACTCAAATCATCTGTGTAGATCTACTTTGGACTCACAGAGTCTTTAATATATCAACTGAAATATTAGTGTAAAAAGCAAAAAGGACAAACTATAATAACGCAATCTCAGGATTAACTGACACAATTGCCAATTTGCATTACCATAAAATGTGTTTCTGTGCATCATGATGTTTAGAGTGCTAATACACCAGGCAGTTTTAGGATGAAATAAACAAAGTTTTACGCTTAAGTGGACAAAGCTGCCATTAAGAGGATACAAAATGGGACTCTTGATAGAAAGAAATGTTTCCGTCTAACACAAAGTTCCCAATTTGGTTCTGTTGACCTCATTCATTGCCTGTAAAATACATCATTGAAAGTCATGCTGAGCGTCCTGAAAAAAAGGGAAATTCTATGTACACGAATCAAATATATTAAATTTCGTGACTATTTCACAAAGTGCCGTGAGAGTGTGTTGGTAAACCACATGTCCTGCAACCCAGCTGGCTGAAGTTTGATCAGTACAACTCACTTTAGTTTTCACATGACGGCTCCCAGTAGGTAATTTCCTCTTTCCGTCTTCCTTTATTGCTAACTTGCTGTGTTGCTTGTTTGCTTTCTTGTTAATGTGATCTGGTCAGTGTGTGAAGTGACAGGCGTTCAAGGTTTATTCACACATCACACAGGAAGCGTTAGATGAAAATGTTAAAAGACGCTCTCACTTCCATCCTTTTCAAAAAGAGGGCCTCTCCATCTCCTCAGCCCTCCTGCTGAGCACCCTCACTGGGCAGAGGGATGCTCTCGGTCAGCCTCTCTAAAGGATCCCAGCTCTTTCTCCGCCTTTCATCATGCTTTCTCTCTGTCTTTCTTTGTTTTAAAGCAATTGTTCTCTCGCTTTAAAACCAGATGAGAGGAAAGAGACAATTAGCAAATGATTCTTCTTAAAATCCTCGCTGGTGATCTGATTCGACCCTGCGTTTTATTTTGAAATGTGTTTGTTTTGATGCTTGTCAACCCAGGAGGGCACATTTAACAAGAGTCAGGCATCCCTTTCCTCAGATTGTGTTGCTACAATGATTTATTAGAAACATTAGCTGCTGAGACGGCTCGTACAAGGAAAGCTTTGTGTGGCGTTTATTGCTTTTGGACTGTTGCTCAGTGGCACAATGGGGGGTAAATACCTTCAACAGTATTTAAGGGACTAGATTTCAATGTGTAGCCGCTCTTAACAACACATTGAAATGTGGCCACTTAAAATGACGTTGAAAGAAGTATATGTCACTTTGACATCTAAAATAAAATAAAATTAATTACATTTGAATTTAGTTTGGTTTCTATGTAGATCATTTTTACCAAACACTGATGACACAAATATGTCTTGCTTTGGATTTTCTTTTGACTTGACCAGGATGTGACCTACAGAAGCTGCGTTGCTAACCAAAAACAAAATTAAAAGTTGTATATTGTCATGGAAATTGGTGTGCTGGTTATTTTAAAGTTCTCGAAAGTGCATATTAATATGAAGCAGAGAGGGCACATTATTCAAACAAGTGAAAATGTTTATAGCCTGATGCAACTAACTGCTTCTTGGTCACAGCGGTGGTCTCCGAAGTTGTGGAAAACTACTATTATAACTATGTCTGTTCCGAATTTCTGTATTAAAACAATATGAGTTTGTTTGGTTGCGCTGTGAAAGGATACGCCTGTTGCTCTTGTGTTGTATTTCTGACAAAGTAGCTGCTCAACACTGTTTGCTGCAGTATTAAACTTGCTTGATTGTGTCCCCAAATCTACCAGGACTGAAATGTTAAGGATAACGACCTTAAAACAAAAAGTAATGGTTCTATTAAAGGTGAAATATGTGACCGTTGTTGGTTTGTAAACACACCGCATTCAAAGTTAGCCACTCCTCCTCAGCTCAACTAGCCGACAAGGTTGGCATGTATGATTTAAACAAAGCTCAAAAAGTCAAATCGTGCTCGAATTGTTCTTTTAAAAAGGTGAATTTAAGCATCGTCCTAGTTAGTTTTTCATTTTATTGGCCTTTTGAAGAACACCCCCTGCGTTTTATTTACAACTTCATCACTGCATTGTGCCGTGACTACCACTGTTGAAACACACTCGCTCTCTCTACCTCATTACCGCAGCTCCCTGAGGGGATCCTTATCAGTTTTAGCCGGCCTCACCTATGCCAATTATTAAAGAGGTTGGAGGGAAGGAGGGCAGACGTAGAGAGATGGAGGGATGTTGGAAAAAGAGTTGGAAAGAGAAGTGTAGAAAAGAGAGGCATATAGGTGAGGACAAGGTTAGAGAGGAGATAACAGTGGGGAATGTGGGCAAGAGAACAAAGATGGAAGAAATGCATGCACATAAGCTCACACACACAGCTCCTATGTGTTATCTTCACAGCTTATTGTTACACACCGCTATGAGCCACACACAACCTGCCTTCTTATTCAATACTGAAGGAAAGAGAGAGGGGCTGGAGGAAGAGGAGGAGGAGGAGGAGGAGGAGGGGGGGATCCGTCATTGATTTGCAGCTCTTTTTGAGCGGCTTTTATTTACACACAACTTTATTTATTCAGGCTCACGACGGCGCTCAAGAGGAGTCAGCCAATTACCTATGCATTATTGACGAGGATGCCGTCGACCTCTCGTGGCTCCGATCTCCTCCTCTTCTCCCTCTCTCTTTCTTCTTCCCTCTTTCCCTCTCCTCCCATTACACCTTCTTCGTTCCCTTCCCTCTTCCCTTTTTCACCCACCCCTCTATCCTCTTTTAATTCCCTCATATACCTTATCACCTCCTCCTCATTTTATTTCCCTTCTTCCTTCAACCCTCCCTATCTCCCACTCTCCTGGTAGGTCTGGAGTTATTTACTGCGAAACAAAGATGAATCACATCTCCATCTTACAGTGTTGGAGATGAACAGTGATTCGTGCAGACACACACACTACACATTTAGATCACAGTAGCGTTTCATCACTGTGGTCTCTTAAGTTTGAACCCTGCTAATCTTCAGTATTGGCACATCGGGGGAGGGTTTCTTTCCAGAGAGAGCGAGACGGAGAAAGCAACACATCTGAGGCGAACAGGAAACAGGCTCCACTCCACCTTGATGTGAAAAGCCCAGCGGAGATCTGACCACATGACTAAAGGCGCTGGATGCATCCTCCTCCTCCTCCTCCTCCTCTTCCACTTCAAAAGGATGTCGGCTTCATTAAAGAGCAGCGCCAGGAAACATGAGAAGTTACCGCAAAGAGATGAGTGTTTGTGTACACATCTGTGGGCGAGCTCGCACTTAGAAACCTACACATTCACCGAAAAGCTCCCACTATACTTCCAGGCATCAACACAGTGGGGCATACGTGATGTACTCGCAAACAAACAAGTATAATCCGAGGCGGAACGGGGACGGCGCAGTGTACCGAGGTAAAGACCAGGGGAAGTAAGGTAAAGAGGTAATTAGAGCCACACTTTCAGTAGCAGCAACAATGTGCAAACATACAAACAAACAAAGTGTACGTCAGCAAATCTGTTGTGCCAAAGGTTTGGTGGGCAAATTGGACCACTGAGAGGCTTTAGAAAAATGACACACAAAAGGCAAACAAAAGAGGGAGGAAGGAAATGAGATTTGAGTTGATTGAAAGCTTGTGTGTTTACAGTGTGTGAGCATCTAGAGAGTTTTTAAAGGACAGACTGTGTTCGTCAGAGAGATGTAATGAGTATGTATACTGTATGTGTGTGTCTGTGTGTGCAGGCTACCATGGTCACACATCCACGTGTTTGTCACCCCTCCGCTGAGGAACGGCAGGTTCTGACAAACACATTTTATATTTATCATCTTCATTGGCTCAGTAATTATTCAGCTGTGTACATCAATCTGTTCCTGTAATGATTCATTATTGTTTAAACAACATAAATAATATGCATGGATTCTAATTCCTTTAACAGCTGACAGACCAAATAGGACTGATGATAAGCTTATTAATGCTGCTTTGTAGATACAGTCACCCACACAGCCTGGAAACACTGAAAACAGACACAAAAATAAGACAGAGCCACGCATGTGGACTTAGATAGAGACATTAGACACATGTACACTTACTCCAGTACTGTACTATTGTTGAGGTAGTTGTACTTTGCTTGAGTATTTACTTTTTCTGTTACTTTATACTTCTATTCCACTACAAATCGTTTCAGATCTATTATAAATAGGAGAAACTGCTTTGCATAAAACTACCCACCTGTATTTAAAGGTACAATGTGTAGGATTTGGTAGTATCTAGTGGTGCGGTTGCAGATTGCAACCAACTGAATATCCCTCCGCTCACTCCTCTCTTTCCAAGACTGCAGTAACGTGAGTCGCCGTGTGCAAAACCGTAGTAACGCAGTTCGCCTTGCTCAGAGGCCATCCTTACCATAATAACACAACTTTAGGAGCAACGGAAGTCAGACGACGGCTGGCGGTACCACGGTTTAGCACTCGGCGTATCGAAGAACTATGGTGACCTTTAAGTAACATAAAAACGTGAACGCTACAGCGATCAGCCTGAGAATCCCATCTACACTGAGGTAGTACTATTCGCAATGGAGAAAAAAATAGAGGAAAGGACCTGGTGCCAAAATTGAGTTGAGTCGAGCAGAGCTGCACTATGCAGTGGAAACAGGGCATTTGCTGATACTTTTACTTAACCCTGCAATAACTGATTTTTTGGCCACTTTGGGGCAAAATATTGATCAATGATCAATAGTGTTGTCAGTTAATTATCTGTGAATTGACTGATTTTCAATTAATCAACTCTTGTTTCAGCTCTACACACACTTACACACATGACTGTTGAGAGACCGACAGACAGAAATCATGAGTTTTAATATCTCGTTCTACAAATCTAAAGGTGAGAAAAGTTCCCTCAGCACTCCTCGCACTGCCGCTTCCTGCCAACTCTTCTTCGCTAAAACTAAATTGTAAATAATGATTGTAAGATCAGATGTATGGATGATGAATCCTCTCTGTCAGTTTTGCATGTACCCTCAGAGTAATTGTTTAGTGAGAGTCTTAGTCACGCGTGAACCTCCTTTAAACAGAAGGCAGATGAGCTGTCTTCAGTGAAGGAGGCTTGATTAGGAAATGTTTCCCACTTTGGATCGTCCTCTTGTGGATCTTCTTTTCTCATCTTTATACTGAGTGGTGAATAGTGCCATGATAAAACTGTTAACTGATATTCTTTAGGTTTTGATGGCAAGAGAGCTTAAAAAAAAAATGTCTTTTTGTCATTTCTATCCAAGACAGAGAACATTTGTACCAATAAAGCGGCTAGCACTGACATTTAAATCCACTTATGACATGTTGTTTGTGCACTATTTGTTTCTTTTGCTCTGCTGGTTTGGTTTATGTCTTTCTGTCTGGATGGAGCCTACAGTCACAGTGAATTGTGGCCTGAGGCATTTTTAGGACTATTTAGACTCATGCTGTGCGGTGTATCTTCACACAACACGCACACACACAGGGGTTCAACAAAAAACAGGAAATGCAGCTGTTGGAAAAATTCCCCATGTGGATCCTCGGCAGCCGTGTGTAAAGTCTGAAAGTCACCCTGAGAGCACAGAGAGACTTTCAGAGAGAGTTTATAGGCTCAAATGAATATCTGATGGTTGTAATAAAACTACGCTCAGCCGTCAATGGTTCAGATTCATACATCTACAGTATCATACCGCACAGAACCCCCATAAGGGCCGTGTCTGATGGTGTGACGTCACTTTCGTCACTCGTGGATGCAGCAAGCATAAATCATTTACCATGAGGTGATACAAGAGGAATAAAATGTATTGTGTTTCCCTCAAAACATATAGCTAAAGCAATTTGCGCTCAGCTTTTAATTCACATGAATGAATAATGACGCGACATCATCACACATTATGCTCGTTGATTTGATATTGGAACCTTTCTATTGGCTCTCATGTGTCGGGTTCATGGAGAGAAAGAAGTGATTTTCTGCACGGGGCCTAAGTGCTTTTTTATGATCGTTGTAAATATTTCACTCAGGAAGATGGATGAATTGCCGAGATGAAAAGTATTCATTGCTATTTGAATTGCCTTTGGTGTTAAATTGAAATCACAGTGCGCTGGTGGATAGGGTGACATTTTTTTTCCCCATGCTAGTGCAGGTCAATGAGGATTTGATAAATCTACTTTGGCATTCACACTTGTGATTTATTATTCATTTAATTCTTTAGTCCTTTAACTGGGATTCAGACCGAGGGCGGCTCTGTTTCTCTAACGCACACACACACACCAATAGACTGAATAGTTAGTCAAAGAGCTGCGTATTGATTATACGGATGTCCTTCACTACTGTTGTGGTTAATCGGATCAGGCTCGATACAAACAAAAACAAAATGAGTCAACAAACTTTCACCAAATACTCAACCAAATTGACTTTTTTGAAGGTTCTTGAAACTAAACTGACTCCTTCTGGAGGCAATTTGTTCCTACATTTTGCATAGTCCCAATGTTGTGAAATGTAGTGTATCATATAGCGCCTATAAATAATTAAATTAGCCATAAATCAAGTGTTTTCTTAGTAATAAAAACGGTCTCTGTTTGCACAGGGAAGAATACAGTTGTGAGGTTTTTGGAACATGTGGTGAAAAAGAGGACAGAGATGTCAAAGATTTGGGACACCTGGACATGGAGCCATTCATTAGGACTGACCTGGACAAAGGACGTCTGGTCACTGCAGACCCACTGAACGTCTCAGGGAAACTCTAGTTAGTTAGAAAAGAACCACAGCTAACATGCCTGAGATGCTACCCGGTGTTTGCCATCTCGAATATCGGAATCTACTCTTTTCTAATCTAAACAGCATGCTGGGGCAATATTCTCTCTCTTTTAGCTGTTTTTGGTCTCCACCATAGACTGTATATAAAGATGGACGACATGACAGCTCCCCAAAAGTGAAGCCAAAACATCTCCATCGCCCCCTGGTGGCTGGCTAAAATAGGTCATAAATCCTGTCTCCTCCATGTTAGCGGATAGGACATGGGGCAAACTAAAAAGTCAAAGTACACGTCAAATACACAATTACATATTTTTCACAAAGATGGTTTCTGTTATTTTAGGTAGTTCTCATCACGCTGATGTATGTCCAAGTGTTCATTTTTCTGATAAGTTTGGTTTTAATTAGCTATTTGATGCTATAAAAAGGGGGTGAGATGTCATGATTGGTAGCTGTGAGTCTCTCTCGCTGACAAACTGCGGCCGTGCTCGGCTCGCGATTGGTTCAGACGGGTGACCTCCATTTTTATATACGGTCCATGGTCTCCACCAACTGTGCAAACAATGCTTTTGCACTCTTGAACTTCATTTTCACTGAACCTTAATCCAGGCTGTTACAGCTGTTCTGGTTTTCACACATCATCAAACTGATGTCATTAGTTTTTGATGTTGAAATTAGTCCAGCAATTATTCTGTAATGAAGTATTGTAATTGCTACTGACAGTTTCTTTATTTTTTCTCCAAACTTGCCTTTTTAGCTTAACAAGTGATTTCCTATGTTTCCCAGAATGCCGCTGGATAGCCTCCAGAGTAAAAAAAAATAAAAGCACATCAGTGAAATACTGGACGTTCATCTGAAATCGGATTTCTCCCTCCCCCCCTCTGTCACTTGGTCTTATCGACAGCTTCGACCTGTGCTGGCGGTCGCCTCCATGTGAAAAAAATCAAACGTTTCTCCCTACAGTCGGATTGATGGAAATGCGGATGAATGTGATGGGAACAGATGGGTGAGGAGCAAGAACAGAAGAAACACTCCAACCTAAGAAGATATGAAGGGACCGAGAGAAGACCAGACGCAACATAAAACCCACCTCATCACTTTGATACGTTCTGATTTTTTTTATTTTATGATTTTTTTTTTTCCATCATAAAGCCCGGAGGACTCTTTAAAAATCCCGTCGAGAGCTCTAAAGGCTTATTTATTGAAAAATAATCTTGTACCCTTTATTTTTGTCCTCTGTCCGCCTCCTCCTCCTTTTTTTGCGACAGGAGATGATTGCATTGACCGATGTTGCCTCAGACTCTGGGTGCAGTCTGATAAATTACTCTGTCCATCACTGGAGGACGGGAGTAAAAGCGAGGGAGATAACCTGGTTGTCCATCATCCTTTGTCCAAGTGCAGAGAGGAGATTGGATATTGACCCGAGGTTGCCTTCTCCAAACCAAGATATTTGAAGACTCTGTCATGGAATGACACTATAGTCCCAATACTGAGTTTCTCTGCAGTCACACGCTTCTTCGAGTGCATATTTTCCAACTTAAACACCTTAGTTTTGGTGAGTCGCAGTTCCAAAAAACAAAATGTTGTGTATCATATCACCGCTCAACCTCTTGTAGGAACTATTATCCTGTAGTCGGAGGTTTAATGTGAAGGTTTGTTGGCATGGTAACCCAGCCTCTGCCCCTGGTTGTAATGACACCTTGTATCATTGGAGCCCTGTTCTATGACGTTTTACTGCTTTTTATCTCCAACAAGTGACAGTATAACAGCTGTTATAACAACTACAGTCAACCACTTACAGCCTGGCAGCTATTCGGGCCTACTTTCAGCTCTTCAAATCCATGCATGTCTGTTCCTCATTATCCTACATTTACTGTTTTCTAGGGGGGGAAGCTGCCTCTCTGCGCCACAACTCTTTGTCACAACTCTACACTCGTTCTGGCCTGCGGGTACCTTCCTTCTAGTTCCCCTCCTCCTGCCAATCTGTGTCTAATTCTTTTGTGTCTGCCCTTCACCTGTCCCGTCATTATAGACAGTCTCTGCACAGCGCCACCTGGCCGCGGCGGAAGTCCCTGCAGGGGCAGAGCCGCCTGTATTTGGGGGAGTATCCCGCACAGCTGAAGAGGAGTGGTTCCCGCTGGAGGCCGCACTCCCGCCGCACCACCGAGAAGGCTGGAAGGATGTGGTTGATCTCGGAGTCGACCACCTCGCACTGCACCTCCAACCTGAGGGGTGAAACGGAGGAGCAGAGGTCTGAAACACACCCTGAAATAACAGTTCATAGAGTTTGAATGACAGAGAAAATGTTCCGGCGTGTTCTTGAAAGGATAACTTAGAAAATATGAGTAATAAAAGTTATTTTTATTTGAGACAAGTAACAGGAAAGTGGAATTGGCATAACCTCAAAATAAATGGGGAGTAGAGACAGGAAACAAGAGAAATGTCATCGCTTTCATCACACTACAGATGACAAATTAAAAAGAGAGCGACGAAATTTAGTGGAAAACTGACAAGGAAGTTGGAAAAAACAGCGAGGCAGGTACGAGGCGTCAGTGTGTGAGAAAGATAACTTGTGTCAGAGAACAGACCAGAGCAACGAGGAGGAGTAACAGAACAGAAACAAAATGAAAGCGGCACTGTAAACCGAGACGGAAAAGTAAACAAGAAAGATACTTGGAAGATGAAAAGAGCGAAGAAGAAGAAGAGCCGGAGCTGAAAGCAGTCAGTAGGGGGATGTTTGGAGGAGAGACTCAAACACCAGCAGGCTTTCAGTCTCACAGCTCCAAAAAACTTAAGTTTCTGGTTCAACTGCCTGGAGTTGGTACAGTTAAACTAAATAAATACCTGGTGAGATTCAGCCTCACCTGATCTCAGTGTCAACTAATATAAGAGAAGTTATCCATCCGGGCAGTGGAGAAATACACGGTGGGTTTAGATGTTATAACTTTGTGGAGATGAAGTTTAACCACCAGGAGCCTTTTAGATACAAAGCCGTTGTTTTATTCTTTGAGGGGATTTAGATTTTTGTGCTTCAGAAATATCTCTCCAGGTAAATTGAAGGAGTGGTGTATCTGGGTAAAGAAAGAAACTAAAATGTCCATTATAGTTTGGTTGACAGACAACAAGTGTGTACGTTGTGCCATGTGGGGCCCGTGCAACTCAGATGGACTTACCCACGCAGCGCCTCCTTGTTGTTGATGAAGCGGAAGTGAGCGGGCTCACAGACGAAACCATCTGAATGGCACGCCTCCACGCAGGACTGGCCCTCTTGAGATACGAGCAGCCTGAGGGAGCTGAGAGGAGGCCAGGCAGGGGGCGCCGTCATGTTGGACGCCCAGCCGAGGGCGGTGGAATTGGGCAGTGGCACAAACAGAGGTCCTGTGATCCTGCTGCCACCGGCAGACCCCGGTCTGGAGAGGTTGGCTGGAATGAAGGGAGGCTCTGGGGCACAGAACTCCTGGAGGTGAAAGATAGAGTAACATAAGTGTGTGCAATCATGTTATTGTTGGAGGAATACCTACAGTAAGAGTGTGTCTTTTATTATTAAATGCAGAATATTGAGGCAGCTTGATAAAAAGCATATTAAAGGACAGATTCACATTTCACAAGTATGTCTTAGAACAATACTCACATGGCCATATGTATATTTAAACAGTTTTTTCTTGCTCTAATCATTCATCTTGTTCATACTGGTCCTTAAGAGATACATTCCTAATGCAAATCCGCTACAAGTGATGGGAGACAAATCCACTGTCGTTGTTCTGTGCAAAACAAACTTTCATTTTAATCAGCAGGTGGCAAGCAAGACACGGGAACTGGGCTTGGGTCTTGAGGTGTTGTAGCATTTATCCATCGACTTTAGCTTAAACTGTACACACACTGCACTGCTACGTTTGCAGCTATAACGTGTACTGTTAACGTCATGCCCTCACACACACTCTCATGACCGCACACACATACAGCAGGTACCGATACGTCAGTGGGCTGAACGGAGTTTTTGAAAAAAGTTCAACTTTTCATCAACTAATATGGCAGCGAGTGCGGGTTCACGAGAGCGGCAACTGCCCTCTCGCTCTGTGCCGCAGCCACATAGACTGCGGTGGCACGGCTGACACTGTGTTTACATTTGAAACAATAAAGGGGACTGAAGGTACTAATACTCTACTAACAGTACTAATACTAATGTCATACTAATATTTTCTGTATAGAACATGTATAAGTACGGCAAGGCAAGACAAGTTCATTTATATAGCACCTTTCAACCTTTTCAAAAGTAAACATAAAAACATTTGAAATCATCCAAGAACCTGTGAGGCAAATTTAAAAAGGTACTAACTTAGCCAGCTTTAGCTGCTACAGCATGCCAGTGTATCATTAATACTAATACATATGTGCTGACAAATTTGTCTTCTTTAGTGCAGTAGAATAAGTGAACTAAAAACACTACGGAAAGTAAAAAGCTTGACCAACTGTAAGCAATCATCTTCACTGCACGGGCTTACCAGGGCTCAAGCCCCGGGGCCTGACAACGAAGGGCCCAGGAGGCTTGAGGGGAAAAGAAAAGAAAAGAAAAGAAAAGAAGGAATGTATTTATTTGTATAACTGCTTGTCTGCTTGTATGTTGTTGTTTCCTTTGTTTGGTGAGTAGAAGACAAATTTCCACCTTGGTGGACAAGTAAGGGATAATGTACAGCGAGCCGGTCATTGTTGTGAAAGAATCCCCGACAGGGTGATGCCTGATGCGAAACGGAGGGGTCTCTCGGTTAGCTGTACATTATCCAGCTTATTACACGGCTACTTACTGAAGAAATCAATATTTTGACACAAAAACGGTCCGCCAGGGTCCGATATCAGAGCTGCGCCCATAGCAACGGTCTGTTATAGTGAAATTACAGACCGCACAAATCCGTGATTGACCAATCAGAATCGAGTATTCAACACAGCCGTGTAATAATAAAGATTTATTGTATTGTATTGTATTGTATTGTATTGTATTGTATCGTAGGCTACACTTCACTATGGGCTTATAATGATCTTGTGACTTGTAATAATAATAATAATAATAGCTTGGATTTATATAGCGCCTTTCATGAAACCCAAGGACGCTTAACAAAGACATAAATAAACACAACAAATGTAACAGAAGCTAGGGGCCATAGGCCTTGGTGAAGAGGTGGGTTTTGAGGAGTCTTTTGAAGGTGTCCAGAGATGGTGCGTTGCAGAGCTCTATGGGGAGAGAGTTCCAAAGTGTGGGGGCTGTCACACTGAAGGCTCTGTCCCCAAAAGTTCGCATTCTTGTGTGAGGGATGGAGAGCTGACCCGTGCCTGAGGATCTAAGGTTCCGGGGCTGTGTGTAAGGGTGGAGGAGGTTAGATAAATACTGAGGAGCCAGGGCATTGAGGGATTTGTAGGTGAGGAGGAGGATTTTGTAGGTGATGCGGGACTTGACCGGGAGCCAGTGGAGGTGGATGAGGGTGGGGGTGATGTGCTTGTATTTGGTTACGCAACATTCATAAAATTAAACTGCAGTTATGAGTGATCATAATGATGCATTATTCAAATTAAGCGTGGCTGATGTTTGTGCAGGTTGAACGCGGCAATAGTTGAGACGTGTTGGTGCTTGGGGGAGTAGAGGAGGGCATTGAAAAAGCCATAGCCCCGGGGCCCATTGTACTTTAATGCGGCCTTGCTGGTCTTTATGTTAAATCTTGATTAATCAGTAAACAGGAATCTAGCTTAAGTATTCTCTTTCAGCAGTATAAATGCTGTAGTCGCGCTTTCTGTATCCAAACCAGCTGCCAGTCAGCAGCAGATGAAGGTTGTTGAGAGACACCTCTGCATTTTGTCTGGCATGTAGTGTGGGATTAATACAAAAAAAAATCCTTCTTTCATCCCAGTCCTCCATCATCACCATCACCATCCTGCCCACACTTGTGATCTTTCTCTTTACTCATACATCCTCATTAGTGTCAGGAGACCTTCTGCTTTAGAGCTGCAGGGCAGATATGTGGTTTGTAATGAGAGTTAGCATGTAGATTAATCACAAGTCTACATACATGGAGTACAGAGATACTGACACACATACACACACACAAGCAGAGATACACGATGTTCTGGGTGTTGAATGCACACAGTGATGAAATACTGAGCAGAGTGGGGGAGTTGGAGAGCTGGTGAAAAGAGAGTGTGTGCATGAATGAGAGAGAGGGAGGGCTAGCGAGTAAAAGAGAGAGTCTCTGCATGTGTGTGTTTTTCAGCGCTCTGTGTACATTTGTGTTGACTGAACCTCACCTGATGCTGTATGTAAGCATGTACTCTCTCCAGCATCCCCTCACAGGTGTACTCGTAAGGCAGATATGGCTCGACCTGAAAAGGACACGGAAACACAGCTCGTTATTATTTCCATATTTTGCATACATCAAAATGTACTTTTTTTTGTTGCTGTCACTTCATTGTTCACACTAATTGCAATAAATTGTCTCCTCTCCTTGTTCATCTCTGCAGATGGATGTTTCTATTGTCAGATTTCTGCGAGGCCTAATCACAGTATGTCACTGCTTGGAAACTCATTAGGCTTTATTTGCATACCAATAGATCATTCCCCGCTGTGATGTGCTGGTTTTATAACTAAAGCACACTTTTGATTGGCCTAATTAGGGATGAGCTGGAAATACTATGTATGTATATATTTTCTTTTGTGTTTCTCGCTGATACCAGTTTAATTCAAGCTAACAAACTGTGTGACACAAAACTGGATGAATGTAAAATAGCTCCAACTGCTCCAATTGATATTAATATTAATTGAATTATTATTATAAAATGCTTTATATTTTTGGTATCCTCAGCCACACTATAAACATGTAAATTAAACCTGCAATAGACAGAATATTTTTGGCATCATTGGGCAAAGATTCCATAATAACCTTTCAGCATATTGTAATTAAGTGTTCTGAGAGAAAACTAGACTTCTGCACCTCCTCATGGCTCTGTTTTCAGGATTTAAAAAATCTAGCCCGTGACGGGAGACTTTGGCCAATCACAGGTCATTTCAGAGAGAGAGCGTTCCTATTGGCTGTTCATTCAGCAGAGGCAACTGTCAATCACTCACAAACTCCGATCAAACGGTCAAACTAGGCAGCGCTGATAAAATATGAATCAATATTCTGTTACTGTAATGCCTATTTCTTGCCTCAAATGTTTTCAGAAACATCTTGTAGGGTACTGTTTAGCTGTAAAATGAGAAAGTTTGCTCCGGCTGGTGGGCGGTGCTACTTGGTGTTTCCTCCACTGATCTGATTGGTTGTTTTCCTCCGGTCTGTGAAATCATGCAGATACCATTAGGAGCACCAGAGGACACAGAGGCACGTGATTTTGTTTCAGACTACCTGTCTCATGCATTACTGTCAGGATTTTTATCATATTTGCTCCATTTCTACCAGCTGCTGCTTTAAATCTGCATGACTGACTTAAACAAAGTTGTTACAAATGTGAAACAAATGAAGAGACTTTTCCCCCCATTTAAACACTAACAGCAGAGATCGAAGTGGATTGCCTTTATGCCCTAATGCAAAAGACCTGCCTTTGTAAATGATACACGACTCACTAAATTGCATTTCCAATCTGAAATCAAAGCAGTCTGATGTTCAACCATGTGTGAAATCAGACTTGGCCCATTTCAAGTGAAAATCACTGAGAAGCAGGGAAGTATGCAGGGATGATGCAATTTAAAAAAAGTTACGCACACTGCAAATCTGATCAAAGCCTTATGTTAATCTACTTTGTAAGCTGGAGCAGAAAGTAAACACGTGCACAGGAGGGACAGACACACACAAGCTCAAACAATCTACTGTAACAGAGTTCCTCCTTTTCTTTCTGTTTCTTCTCTTTGCTTAACCAGACAAGGTGACTGAGAGCATGTTCTCATTTACTGGAGCGGCCTTAAGAAGAATTTTACAACAGTACAGGCCACAGAAAATAAGAAACTGCAGTTTTCTCAAAAAATCTTTTAAAGCTGCAGTCAGTAACTTTGAGCAAATAAGATAAAGAGTTATTTTTATAAAACTGTCACTATATCCTGACAGTAGTGCACAGCATTTGTAAAGTTTCAATGTGCCCAAAAAAAACAAAACAATCAGAGCCGAGCAGTCTCTAAAGCAGCTACCAATCACTGCTCACCAAACACCCAAACTCTGATCAAACTGTCAAACTAGGCAGCGCAAATATCAATCAATATTCTGTTACTGTAATGCCTATTTCTCACCTCAAATGTTTTCCAAAACATATTTCAGTGTACTGTTTAACTGTAAAATAAGAACGTTTTGGCTCGACTGTTTTCAACATGGCGCCCGGATCACAAACACAATGTTTACACTAAAAACAGTACTCTAAAATATGTTTCTGAAAACATTTAAGGTGAGAAATAGTCATTACAGTAACAGAAAAATATTTAAATAAATACATTTTTTAACATATTTGCTAAAAGTTACAGACTTTAGCTTTAACTACCAAACTTTTTACACATGGTTTTCATCTTTTATTACGGCAAATACCAATTCAATCAACCACAAAATTGAATATTGAACCATAATTTGGCCAAAGATTGTGCTTCGTTCCACTGCAAACAACAGGTCAGAGGGATGGAAGGAGATAGAGTGACGGACAGAAACAGAGACAGAAAGCAGGAAAAGAGGAAGGAATGGGAATAATAAAACTAAGGATGAGAAAGAAAGAAAGAAAGAAAGAAAGAAAGATAGAAAGAAAGAAAGATAGAAAGAATAACACAATGAAAGAGATGAAGAAAGGATTTATTGGAACATGAGGACTTGTCAGCCAGCCAGAGATTGCTTTGTCCTGCATGACTGAACATGAGCCTCTGCCACACGCACGCACGCACGCACGCACGCACGCACGCACGCACGCACGCACGCACGCACGCACGCACGCACGCACGCACGCACGCACGCACGCATGCACGCACACTTAGCATGTATGTGTGTATATGTCTGAGTGTGCGTCTCGAAGCCAATGGCTGTAATGTGTGGGTAAGGAGGCTCTGTGAGCTGATCTGCCTGATCGGTGCAACTGCAGTGCCTCTCCAATTGTGGTTTTGTGTTTGGATAAATGCAAGGAGAAGAATATTATCTGACTGTGTGTGTGTGTGTCTGTGTGTGTTTGCTGGGGCATTGTGCCTCCAGTGAAGGGTGAAGGGGTCCATCAGCTCTCCCTCAGTGATCTGGCAGTGCAGACAGAGCAGTCAGCCGGGGCTGCTGAACTGTAGCTTGTCTGACAACACAGAAAAGACGCACGCACGCACGCACGCACGCACGCACGCACACACGCACGCACGCACGCACGCAGATATCACTTTTCCTTTAATCTCCATGCACACTTCTTCTAATCTGCTAAAGGCACAAACTATTACAGAAAGTTTAACAGATCATGTAGACAGCTGTCTTCCTGCTGCACATGATCTCTCGGTGCCCTTCATGCAGTTGAAACTGATGCTTTGTCGGAGCGTTACTGCGGATCTTTCTCTGAAATACAATATGGAATTAGCTGGATGGCTGAAATGGGCAAAAAATAATGCCAAAGTATCTGATAAAGTATCGTAATCTGTAAGGACAGCTACTTTTTGAAGCCAGTCTGCTGCTACCTCAGCACACAGCATTTTATATCTATTTATTTAACCTTGATTCAGTCCTCACCATCGAGTACTCGGTGCTCCTTTTAATGTAGCTTCTATTGGTGTATTGTGTTTTTATGTAAATGTGTTTTAAGCAGTTTTTGCACATGCAAACCAAAGATAAATGTCTGCCTTTTGTATGCAAAAAGTAAAAAATAAATCATTTTTTTCCCAAAGCGACTTCATGTGATGTCATTTGGCAACAGTATTATGATTTCTTTAGCTGTAAACATCACTTTGTCAGATCTAAAAATATTTTCTAGAATACCTACTGTCACTACCTACGACAGTCAAGCTGCTGTAAACGTATCTACTATATGTTTTGTGTTTGTAATGACACAAGGCACTTTTGTTTGCAGTACTAAGCGTGGGTGCACTGACAATGCTTCATCTAGACAATTAAAGCAATGTGCTGATCCACTTCTTAATCTCTCATTCAAAGTGTCATGCACTTGAAATCTTAACTTTTGTAAACATACTTAGTTTGAGATATAAAAGGTTTGTGCTGTCTTCAATTTTAATGAGAACAGAAAACTTTTGAGACCATGCAGACATTTAGTCGATCTTTCTGTTTCTCTGTCTGTATGTTCATCTCTCTCTCTCTCTGTTCTTTTCCCATTTTTCTCCCCCTTTGTCGTGCTTTCCCGAAAGATTTAATCTCCTCGGTTGACTCCTTAATTAACCTCCCTCCCACTCTTGGCAGTTCCTGCCATCCTCATATTCTCTGTCAGCCCACATTTCCCGCGTGGAAAAGTTCAGCACTCTGCAATATCAGATTGCTTCCTACACACTGGGCAAAGTAGCCACTGTGGCAAAAGCTACTGCGCTGTTTGTCAAAGTTTAAAAAACGCTTACAGCGTCAACGAGAAGTCCAGTTTACTTTACTGTAACTTCATCACAGCTCCCCGATGGCAAAGGCAAACAAAAAACACAAACACTGAAAAACAGAACAAGGACATCTATAAATCTAACCTCACTGAGTAAAAGAATAGAGTGATTTTGTTATCACAACTCTAACTTTTTTTTATTATAGTTTATCTTCTTATTTCATGCCGAACAGATTCACATCAGGGAACTGATTGATAAGATCCCAGCTAGCCCCCAGTATTCATATTCAGATCAACAAGGATGATTTCATGAGGTATCAGTGGTGAACATCTCTTCACATTTACGATGCAGATGACTGATTTGACTGAAGGAGAAGCTGAATGGATAGAAAAGGCTTTTCAGTTTCAATTTAACGGCATCGCCTGACATGACAACTTAGCTGCCTCAGAGAGAATTGAAAGCTCCGGCATACAATGTACACGTCTCGTTTTCTATCCTTGCAGCGCGCGGTGGGTACGAGTACCTTTGTCCTCATGATTTCTCTGATGGCAGAGTCGAACTCCAGGGAGTTGTTGTAGTCCACCGTCATGACGTGAGGTCTGCCGATGTACTGCTCTGCATACGGGTGCTGGGAGGACACCTACAGAAAACACATGCAGCATTCAGCTCTGTGTCTCAAATAAATGTCTTAAAGGGTGATTGTTGGGAGTCAGATCATCTTAGTTATCCTTAACCATTCCTTACAGTAATGAAGATGCTGTCATTAATCATAACTACGACTGTCAATCGATTAATATATATAATCTCGATTAATTGCACATTTTTTATCTTTTCAAAATGTACCTTAAAGGGAGATTTGTCAAGTATTTAATACTCTTATCAACATGGGAGTGGGCAAATATCCTTTCTTTATGCAAATGCATGTATATATTTATTACTGGAAATCAATTAACAACACAAAACAATGACAAATATTGTCCAGAAACCCTCACAGGTACTGCATTTAGCATAAAAAAAATGCTCAAATCATAACATGGCAAACTGCAGCCCAACAGGCAACAACAGCTGCCAGTGTGTCAGTGTGCTGACTTGACTATGACTTGCCCCAAACTGCATGTGATTATCATAAAGTGTGCATGTCTGTAAAGGGGAGACTCGTGGGTACCCATAGAACCCATTTTCATTCACATATCTTGAGTTCAGAGGTCAAGGGACCACTTTGAAAACGGCCACACCACTTTTTCCTCGCCAAAATTTTGCGTAAGTTTGGAGCGTTATTTAGCCTTCTTGGTGACAAGCTAGCATCAGATGGTTGGTATCAATGGATTCCTTAAGTTTTTTTAGTTTCATATGATGCCAGTATCTTCACTCTAAACTTTAAAACTGAGCCTGCTACAACCCAAAAATCACAAGTTGCGTTAAAGAAATTAGTGGGGTAAAAACGAATTTGCGTTAACAAGTTATTTGGATATTTGACTGTATTAAATCTCAATGATCATTTTACAAATATAAATATTTCATGTGTCTAGTTTGATAGCAGAGTAAGCATATTAACTATTTGTAGCATTTTGAAGATTTTCTGCACTAGATCAGAAAAATGTACTGCAAGAATTTCTCCAAAGTTGTTTTCATTAATAGCAACATAGATTGTGTTGTAACGGGAGAGACTCCAGAGACCAAGTCCAAAGCACACTGGTGCACACGGATATAAGGCAACAAACTTTAATAGAAGACTGACTTTTCGACACTAAGTGCACAATAACCTCCCCTAATCGGGAACTGATTCATCACAGGCTGGATAAATGGGGAGTGGGACATGAATTGTTTTGTACCAGGAACGCCATGTTCCAGCCTCTCATCAAGCTCTAACATGTGCTGTCTGCACCTCTAGCTTGTGCCAGTTCTTTTAAAAGATCTACCGATGAATAAAGTAACTTGGCAACATGGCTGGGTGAGAAAACAGCAGTGGCCAAAATATTCTCATCAGTGATTCATAGTGGGGGAGTACTTAAGTGAACTTAATGAGCTTACCTCTCTGGACGTGGGCTTGCCTCTGAAGAACTCATGATTGAGAGAGCTGTGAGGCGGACGGAACTTGGGCTGCAGGAAGATGCAGCCATTGGCAATCGCCTCCAGAGGGGCGGGGCCTTCGTAGGGGAAACCAAAGCCAATGAAGAGCTAGAAAAACAATCAGGAATGTTATGTTGTAATAATGGTAATTAGCTTCAACATGTTTTTAGATCAGTATGTGTTGTGTGTGTACAAAAATCAGTTTCTGGATAAAAGTGAGCGTACTGTAATAGAGTCTGTATGACTCCAGCAGTGAGAATCCAGCAGATAAACTATGTATGTAGGTAATATTTTCTTCACTTTCTTGCCTTGGCCTTGCGCAGCAGTTGTTGCAGCTCATGCTGGGGCAGCAGGCCGTGGTTCTTCACGAAGGCCGGGACCTCCGGAGGTCTCTGGGTCTCATAGTACACTGTGCCGTGGACCTCCATGTACCTGTGGAGAATCTGCAGGAAACCCTCCTTGCCCTGCTGGGAGAGGAGGGGGGAAAAAGATGGGTTGGTGAGATCGAGGGTTTGGGCTGAAGAGAGGAGGCTGTGTGGAAAAAAGAGCGCGTCAGAAAATAAGAGCAGAGAGAAGGATGTGATTAAAGAATCTGTGCCCAAGTACAGTGTGCTGTGTTTGTTATGTCTCTGATCTTTGTGCAAGCTGTCTGCTGTCTGTGTGCGTAGCTGTCAGACTTTGGTGTCAGTATGTTTGGACAGTACAGTGTATCCATGTTTGTCTCAAAATCTAAGACTGCAGGCATGCTGAATACGTCTAAAAAAAAACACCTTTTAGAACACAACTTGTGTCTGCACTAGCGTTTTCAAGTCATTTTCATAAAGATTTCTCCAAACAAAAATGCCAAAATGCTTCATTTTCCTCCCTTTTCACTTGGAAAACAACATAACTGGGTAATCTCAGCAGGTTAAACTTTTGTTCTCTCACCAGCAAACTCATCATTTGGTAGTTTTTATTGTCATTTTTCTGTTATCAGATGTGAACAAATAATAAATGATTACTAATTCCTGCGCTGTGCCTTGAGATCACGATCAAATGTCTTTTACATTCTGCAAAATGCTATGACAACATAATCATAAAGAAAACATTAACCCAAGTGTGTGTGTATGTGGCCTACGTGTTTATTTATATATTTATCATAAACTGTATATAAAGATGGCCGACATGACAGCTCCCTAAAAGTGAAGCCATAACATCTGGATTGCCCCCTGGTGGCTGGCTGCAGTATAGGTCATAAAGCCCGCCTCCTCCATGTTAGTTGAAGGGACATGGGTGAAACTAAAAAGTCAAAGTACACGACAAATACATTTTTTCCAAAGATGTTTTTTTTTGTTTTCATTTTAGGTAGTTCTCATCAAGCTGAATGTTCATGTGTTAATTGTTTTGATTAGTTTGGTTTTAATTAGTTATTTGATGCTATAAAAACTGTGTGTGTTTTTATCGTACGGTATTCCTACCACAAAACCAGTCCTACTGATACAGACTTCAGAAAGAGATAAAGAGGAGAAACTAACAACTGCAGGCTGTGAATGGTAAACACGCACATGAATGAAAATGACTTCTGCCTAATCCCTGAACCCTTCTCTACTGCTGCTACTACTCGCCTGTTTTCTCACTTTTTTTTTTATTTGCAAGACACCTATTGGATACACATTGGATAGTTGCACCCCGCTCATTCTATTATCTAGTGAAAGGCTTCCCTGCACATGGGTTAAAAGTGACTGAAAAGCCTTGATATTACAAGTAATATCATCGGTTTGTGAAATCAACAGGCTATTCACTAAAAAGAAAACATAATAGTAAAAGAAAATGTCATTGAACTCTGCGCAGCGTTCAGCAGATAGGTATCTCCTTTACAAAATGATTGCGTGGGTGTGAGAGGTGCGATACAGGCATTACATGCACTTACTCACAGCTCGGCATTCATGTCTGCTTATTTCTCTACAGTGTAGAAAGTCAAGGTTGAGCATGGCGATTGGGAGAACAAAAGCCGAACCAACATCAGTTAACAACCAAAACTGAATCGTGTGAATGGAGCGTAACCCTGGACCACAGTATTGACTCTGCTGTCTGATGTGGAGCAGCTTACTGTATCCCTGTACTGTGGTGTGGCCCCCCCGCAGCCCTAATTGGAGGCTGTAGCGATCGATAGCTTCCTCTGTGAGGATTTTCCCAGCCAATTAGGAGATTAGCTCAAGCGCTAAGTGCAGCAGACAACATGAATTAGCAGAAGGAGAAACACGGGTGTGGAAGAGTGCAGATTTCACAATGTGCACATGCAGCTCTCTCTCTCTCTCTCTGTGTCCAAGCGAACGCTCTCAACATGCATTGGATTAGGACTGGTAATAACTATGTTCTGCTGTGCTGGGTTTTATCCCTCACCTCATTTCTTGTAATGTAGATTTAAGGAAATTAACATGTTGAGTTCGATTTGCACAGCATATCTGAAGGGTTGCTGCGCCTCACCCTCCTTACTGTTGGTACGCCTGTCAAGCTTTCCGTTTCTCACATTTTGCATACATTATTTACAAAGAAAAACGGTGGCAGATTGACCACACAATATTCTTGTT
This sequence comes from Sebastes umbrosus, assembly GCF_015220745.1. Lineage (NCBI taxonomy): Eukaryota > Metazoa > Chordata > Actinopteri > Perciformes > Sebastidae > Sebastes > Sebastes umbrosus. The sequence goes on from NC_051271.1 coordinate 7,932,960, forward strand.
AATTTAGGAAACAAAGGCTCCTTGATTTCAGACAGAGGTAGACAAAATCAAGCTTCTCATTAGTAGCCGGCGAAGCACAATATGGTGAAATAATAGCTATGAATAAGGAGGGAGCCATTTGAGAAGATCAACATCATCATTAGTGCTGCATTGGCCACATTTGCGAAGCGATGTTCTCATCGAATCGTCCTGTTACAACACAAAACTTAAATCCTTCAAATGTCTGTCTGGCTTGACCAGTCCTTGTGCCTTCTGACAAGTAAGAGGATAAAAAGATAATAACTGTTATACACAAAACTCTTGAAGAGCGATGGCTGTCCCTGGGAGCGCTGCAGTGCATTTGAGTGCACTTGTGACCAATAGCTTCTCATAAAGTTTTTTTTATGGATCCAACCATGAAAATAATTGTTTGTATGCATGCATGTGTGTGACATGTTAACAGCTCAGAGTAACTTGTGCTTATGCATAAGTGTAGGCTGTGAGATGGCCATTATGTGGTGAAAGTAACAGACTCTTACCTGAAGCTAATGAGCATCCAGCCGGATTCACCACAAAAGAAAGAAAGAAAGACAAAGATAAGAAAATTAAATCAGATAACAATTTAGACAGAGAATACAACAATGGCGAAAACAAAGAAGAGAGAGGAGACAATAATTACTCATTGCTGTACATTTTCTGCCTTTTCACCAGGCTTTTGTAGATTAGGTTATTGTACTTTTACAACCCCTCCATCTCCGTTCTGCAGCTCGTATCTTTACAAGCCACAACTATAAAGAAATCCAGGGAATTGTACAGAAACACAGTGGAAAGTACTGGCAGCAAACAACATCTCCATAATCATTTCAACAATGGAGACACAACTGTGCCGCTCTACAAAATGCGGATGAACAAGCAGGCAGCTTTTGAGAGGGAAATTGCCTGTAAATTAAAGCTGTACAATTGTGTATATAGAGCCGCATGAAGCTGAGCTGTAATGGTGCAAACAGCGGGGGTGTGCAAAATGCTGTCATTGGATTTTTCTGTCAACACTGCAGTATATTGTGGGGGGTATTGTGTGTGTGTGTGTGTGTGTGTGTGTGTGTGTGTGTGTGTGTGTGTGTGTGTGAGTCGGCATGTATCAAAAGAGATTGCTGTATGAGGAATTCAGAATTAACCTGTTGTGCAAAATCTATCTTCTTTTTTGAATCTAACAGAGAAACATTTAAATATATATGTGTTTGTGAGTGGTTTTATCTGTATGCATGCAGGTGAAACACAAGAATGTGTGCATAAACGTACTATGATTGTATGTGTGTACATTTTCATGGTTGTCTACATCAATGTACCCTCATACAACGAATCCTATGAATGTCCAGCAACATGTGACGCATGTGTCAATTTCCGCTCCAGTCTTTTCAATTAAACTTCCGTCTTTCCGTCTAACAATTTGGTTAGGTTTAGGCAACAAAACTAGTTAGGTAGGTTTAGGATAATATTGTGGTTTGGGTTACAATAACACCAGAAGAGACATAACTTAAGTACGGAAGTTACGTGACAAAAAATATTTAGTTAGGTTTAGGAAAAAATTGACTTGGTTGAGATTAAGCAAAAAAAACCCAACAAACTATTTGGTTAAGTTCAGGCAACAAAACTACTTGGTTAGGTTTGGGAAAAGATCGACTTGGTTAGGATTAGGTAAAACAACTACTTAGTTAGGATTAGTCAACAAAACTACTTGGTTAGGTTCAGGCAAAAAAATTACTTAGTTATGTTAGGCAACAAAACTACTTGGTTAGGTTTAGTCAAGAAAACTATTTGGTTAGGTTTAGGCAACCAAACTACTTGGTTAGGTTTAGGAAAATATCGTGGTTTGGTTCAAAATAACTACAGAAGTGGTGTAACTTAAGTACAGAAATTACGTGACAAATAAATCACATTGGCTTCTGGTTTCACACGGAGTAGCCCCACGGGTCTCCTGTGCGAGAGTCTGCTGTGTTTTGACCCCCCCATCTACTCTGACCTCCTCCCTATGTGGTGTTTGTCACTCTTTATACCTCCTGGTCGACGATTACGTGGATTACCAATGAATTGATTTTGTGAGATATATGATCATTACAGTGCATTACTTTTTGTAAGTATAGCTACGAACGGTTTATGAGAACAGCCCGTCTACATACTATATGTACAGTATGTGTTTGTGTGTGTATTTGCTGTATATATATGTACACTTTGTGGTCCTCCAGGAAATTAATTTACTTTGTACATGGAAACAGTGATTTGTTGTCTGTACCTTCCACATGCTGGCCTCTTTCCCGTACACTACGGCCATGTTGTTGACTTTGTTCTGCTGGATGCTCCTCTTCTCCGTCTCATTCAGCTCCTCCGAAACGAAGCCCATGAATGAGTTGTCTGGTGTGTGAGCTGAATGTATATGTGTGTGTGTGTGAGAGAGAGAGTAGTAAGGTAAGGCAGGATAGTAGTAAAGAGAGAGAGAACAATACAGAGGGAGAAAAAGAAGGTTTCATTGTTAGAGAGAGACAGTGAAGAAAGAGAAAAAAAGCACTACATCCTTGTTTGCTTCAGTTGAATGGCTCAGTCGGTGTGATTATCGGCTCCCTAAGTATTATAATAAATAGCGATTGTCATAAAGCCAGCTGCCGTCGGCTATGTGAGGCTGAGATGGGTTTGGCAGTACTGAGGTGTACTGAAAGGGTACTGACTTTAACTTCACATTATCAAAACCAACTACATTCATGATTTTACAGCTTTTTACTGCATTCTCAGAGTCAATGCCAATTTTTATATTTTTTTCCAGTGTTCATTCTTCTAAAATGACTAAAAGTGATGGTTCATGCTGCCCTCACAGTATGAAGCTGTTAATAAAGGTTGAGTCAGTTATAATAGCTTAGGACAGGCGTCTGCAGTACAGTAGCCCACATATTGACGTTATGATGATCCTGCTGTTGAGCGCCAACTACTGCTGAAAGGGCATGACATTGTTGAGTAGTGAATATGAGAAGAGAGAAGAGAGTTAAGTCGTCAATGTTGCAGTTAGGAGCGGCGAGGAGACAGACAACAACAAGGGCTTTGAAAACAGCAGATCAGACATATTGTGTAGCATGGAACGGAAAAAAGAAAAGCAGACGTGATGAAGAACAGATACAGCTTGAAGCTGTGGTGTTGCTGAAAATAGCTGCATTAGACGCATTACTCCAAATTAATGTGAACAAGCAGCCAGACCTGTCAAAAAAAGTGAAAATGCTGTCAAAACTGGTGACAGATCTCTCTCTGTGTGTGTGTGTGTGTGTGTGTGTGACAGTTCAGATGTTTTGAAGTTATAAAATACATAAAAGATGTTTTTTAATATATATTTGTATTAATGTTTTACATTAAAGATTTAAGATATGATATGAAGGTTAAAAATAATTGTATTCATAATGTGATGTTTAAATCACTATTATCAATTATGTGAAACAGCCATTAGTATATTGACAGTATGTGTAGTGTATTACAGAAGATGACAAACTGATTAAATCAAGACTTTTGCTCATGAAGTTTTGTTCTTACGGAACATAGTCATGTACTGCCTGGCGTTGAGGTTCCAGTAGCCCCAGTTGGTCCGGTAGCCGTGCAGCGTTGCGTACTCCTCGTGATTGTAAGCTGGCTCCGTCCCAAATGTGTCAATCACTCGGATGTGGCATCTGTAAAGACACAGCACAACCACCTTAAAACACAATGTTCCCATTGTCTCCCAAAAAACATCATGGAAATGATTTTCTTTCATGTGTTATAATGTATAATTACAGATATGTTATACAGTGTTATCAAGCATTCAATACCTGTTTCAAGTACATTATAAAGTGTTATAAACCATTAGTTAATGTTTACACTGTATGCGATGGGGGTTGGGTTAAAATTAAGTGTTGCCAATATATCAACTGTTTGTTGCCGTTTGTTTTGTGTTGACACACACTGTATGGAAACCATATAAATGAAAATGATGCTTCTTCATCATGTGTATTTATATTTACTTATTTAATTAAGGATATTTAGGCCATCACATACATAATAGTCATTTGTTTGTCTTGCGCTGTCTCATTTTACATAAAGTTTGTTAATGTCTTGCATTAAAGGAAGAGTGTGTAGGATCTGGCGGTATCTAGTGGGGAGGTTGCAGATTACAGCTTCTCGTGTGCCAAGCATGCAGGATTGGTACGGTGGCTGACATGAAAACGTGAATGGCCCTCTCTAGAGCCAGCTGTACAGTAGGTCATTTGGAGCAGAGCCCGTGCGTAAAGTGTGTGTGTACGTGGGATGTGAGTGGTGAAGCAAAGGAGAGAGGGGGCGGCGGCAACAGGAGCGAGTAACGTTATCGACTCCGGCCCAAGCAGGAAAAGTTAACAGAGTTTGGTTTGTCCATTCTGGGCTACAGTAGAAACATGGTGGAGCAACATGATGGACTCCATGGAGAGAGGACCCGTTCCCTATGTAGATATAAATGGCTCATTCTAAGATAACGAAAAAATGATTCTTATTTTCAGGCGATTAAACACTAAAGAAAACATACTTATTAATACTATATTACATTTCTGCCAAAAGGTCCCCGTAATTGTTACACACTTGTCCTTTAATTGTAGTTCTTTTGAGTAATAGACAATTTCTTTAGGTTCAGCCGAGAAAATTAGAAATCTGCGTCACAACATTATCATTTCTTTCCTGAGCTTGCAGACAAATTCGAGCTCTGCCTCACTTGCAAGATATGCATGGAGGGTCGTGCCAGGTGCTGACTGAATTACACGCTAGATTTACGTAGATTGTGAGCACAAACTGAATGCATGGCGCAGCACAAATCTGTCTTGCACTTTCAAGGTAGTAAATCTGTCCATGTGTGGTATAAATCATTCCGTTTCCAGCTTTGACAAGACGCTTTATGGCAGAAACCTACAAACAGCACAAAATGGTAGCAATATGTAGCACAGCAGCACAAATAACAGTACATATGTACAGGTTTGTCAGGAGAGAAAACACAAAAGCTAACAATTGAGGAGAAGCCAAAGAATAATAAAAGCAACCAGCAGTTTTGCCTGCAAGTTGCCAAGTGGAATGTGGGCGGTTTGACATGAAAAGGACAAGAATATAAAAAAAAAAATCACTTTGAGGTTTAGAGGTTGGAGTTGTGATAGGACACTGATAAGGGTTTCCAGGTGAACGCTTAGTAGCACAGCACTAAAGCACTGAGGCTGTGCATCAAGGCACACACACACACACATAGAGAGGGAGGGAGAGAAAGCTCGCTATGCCCTTGTCTGTACCAGTAAGTGTGTTCAATCTGGCCAGTCTGTTAGCTCAGGGGGATTAACAGGAGCTAAAGGTGGCAGAGTCCACTTTCTCAGCTCTTTCCTGACAGATAACTGTATGTCTGTGTGAGTGTGAAAGAGTGAAAGAGAAAGAGTGAGATAGTCCAATGACATTCTTCATTAAAAAAACTTAACCGTTTCCTGGCACACCACTGGTCCTTAGTTGTACACACAGACTGTATATAAGAAGTGGACGTGGTCACCGTGACGTCACCCGTTGGTTTGTGGACTGACGTTTTGAAGCCTTGGGTTAACCCTGAAGTTACCACGCTAACCCCAAATCCTGCTTCGTAGTACAGGCCTCTGATCATACAGGTTTGCAACCACCTCTTAACTTAAATACAACACGTCTTGTTGTCATCATGTTTTATGGTCAGTTGAAGCTGCTCACAGTCGAGTTTCTCCGTCTGTTCAATGATAGATTTCTTACATGTATACAATGTCTTATTACATTCCTGTATTATAGCTGCACTGGAAATATCTGGATGAGATGTTGTGTTTTCTACATTCAAGGCACTTATCTCCTACAATGAGCAATGCCATCTTAACACTGCTTAGAGTGGAGAACTCTTCTACTGATGTATTGCCTGTTTTGTGGCTCACCTTCAATGTTCACAATTTCCTAGAACAGCATTCAGCTTTGCATTCAGGCATCTGCTGCACTTAAAGACAGGGTCTGTGGGTGATTGTTTATATATTGTATTGTGTAAAGATATTCCTCTGAAGGCATTACAGTCTAGAGACAAGGTGACACCCCAATCTTGTTTGACACTTCTAAGATATTTCTGTCAATGTCTGCAGCATGCAAGAGGCCAACCAATGAATAGACGGTGATGTATCTTGGAAAGGAGCTTATAAAAATGGACTTATCTGCAAGAGAGTCAAAAAATACACACGCACTTATCTGTGCAGTCTTGTTTTGAGGCATTAAAGATGAGATTCTACGGTAAAAATGTTGTGTGTCTATTTGAAAGGGTCATAGAAAGCTGACGATGAATTATTAATAATAAATGTTAGTTTGTCTCCTTTCATCCTTCTCTCCAACCTGCGCTATCACACATCGCCAGCTCTGAAACGGTGAAAATGTTTCTGCCCACAGATAAGAGGTCCCCGGAGGGAGCGGGGAAAAAAAAGAAGGAGTGGAAGAAGACGGGATAAGCGGAGGAGTAGCTGAGCTGAATATCTATCGGGAGATCAGAGTATGGGGCTAATCTGGGTTAAACGGCTGCTCAGCAAGGCTCAGCAAGGCTCAACAGTTCTCCGGGGTGAAGGGAATATGGCAGCGTGGTGTGTTGTCACCCACAGTTTCAGCTTTAGCTTTCGGGGAGTAGGACAAACCAAGATTTGACTGGACAACAAAAGCATTTTTTTTTTATCGTGCTTTACCTGACCCAATGAGCAGTTAGCCTTTTCAATCAATCATTTTTTTCAGATAACCGTGCCCGTCGGTGGAGCATTCGTAACACGCCCACATCAGTACGCCACACCTAACGCAGCGGAAGCGGGAGCTGCAGAGTTATCGGCTGATAGCGCCAGTTTACTGCTGCCAATCCAGAAATGTCTGCCTCCCTCTTTCTCCTGTTTGCTTAACTGTTGAGGGGAAAAGCAGTTGCAGCCTCGAGAGACGGCGTGATAAAGCTAAGACCATCACTTTATACTATTGCTTTTATACACACAATTTCTCTGTTATGTCTTCTTCCATGGCAACCTGATGTTTTCTTGTCCAAATGTCTGTTTTTTTTATTTTATTTGGTTATTGTGTAATGTAATGAAGATAAAAAAAAAACTTCTAGGAAATTTAGCAATATTCAAACAGGACCATTCTATGTGTTAACTGTGTATGTATAAGTAAGTGTCATGTAATAACATATTACTATGTAGTATTACTATATCAATACTCTAATATACTAATACATACACTGTTGAAATGAAAGTGCTCATTAATTCAAAACTATAAATAGGTTGTTAAATGGTACTCTAAGGGCATTTGGCTAGTCTAAATCAGATTGAAACTGATACTTTTGGTTTGTTTCGATTTAGTCTGGTTCCGTTTCACACTCCACAAATTAGAGCAGACCAAATGCAGGGAATCGCGGACTTTGATATATTGCTGTCAAAGTTTTTTCCCTTTGACTCGGCACTGATCTAGTGTGCGCAAGAATCCCTTCTCCTCCAGTTTATCTCTAATGAATTTACAAACTTCACTAATGTTGTGGACTTTATTTAGCATATTCTGTATGATCTCTTTGGCCCAAATGTCAAGCAAACATCGGACATCTGCAGAAGTCCAAGTCAGTCCTCTCCTTCTCATTTTTAGCGTGTCATTTACCTGTGTCCATCTCAACAAACGTCCGCACAGCCAGCCCATAATCCCCTGCACTTTGGTTCACTTCTTGCAATTGGGTCGGATTATGTTCTCATTGCAAATGCTAGCGAGAGGTGGTCTCGGTCCGGTTGTTTTGGTCCGCACCAGAGTACGATTGAACCTCACCAGGGCTTGATTAATTTGGTACTTTGGACTTTGCTTTAGTTGGATTTTGTCCTGGCACCAAAAGAAATTGATGGATAACAATCTCCACAGTACTTCATCATTGACCACGCGTTTATCGCAACATTTTAGTAAGAACTGTGTGGATAATTAGCTTTAACACAGCTGTTGTATCTCAGCACATGTGGTCATCTTAGTGTCTAACACAACTATTACAATTTGTTAAAGTAAAGGCCACATGCTCTCAAAGAGTGCTGTTAATAGACATGTGAAGAAACACTAGAAATAAAGAAACAATAAAAAAAAACAAAGGCAGTTTTACATTTATCACGTTATGCAGTGTACCTATATCTGAGTGACTCCTTTCTTTCAAAGTGCAGTGATGTGTACAATATTCCCTCTTCCATCCATCATTTATCCTCCATTACTTTAGCAGATGCTGCGGCTTACTCACTATGCTACACCCATTAGTCTTAGACTTAGTGAGGTAGAACTACTTGAGCACACTGAATACGAACTGGAGGTGGTTTTTTAGATGTTTTCATTTCAATTTAAAGCAGGGTCACCGTTGGTTGGGGAAAACCCTGAATGATACAGGTGCTCAGAGCTGGAGAGAAGCCCAAGCACATGCCAGGGATTATAGATATTAATTATGCCAGAGGAGATGTAAAAGTGTTGTCAAGAGACCTAAAGGTTGGCGCCTCTGATAGACTACAGTAGATGTTCTTTTACAGTATGTGTTGAGTAAATGTCCAGAACCTTGGACTTATAAAACTAAATATTTTTAAATAATAATATATTTAAAATCAGAAAGATGGCCATTAAGCTGATAAAAATGATTTCTTTTGGTAATGTCTCAAAAAAAATGTAGGTACATATTCAGTACAATCTGTAACACCAAACCTTAAATAAAAGCCAGATCATTCTTTAAAATTTGAATAAACATTTTTCCCTTTCTTCCCATGTAATCATGCACAAAAAAACACATGGTTGATGCTTGATGTTATCATTATTATTATTATTATTATTATTATTATTATTTCTTTATTATTATTATTATTATTATTATTATTATTATTATTATTATTATAATAACTATGATGCCTATACTTTTATCCTTCTTTGTTTAGTTTTATGTATGTATTATGTTCTGTTCTGTATGTCACCCTGCTTTTCTTTGTCTGTTTGTGTGTGTATTCTATCTTTGTTTCTATCACTGTTGTATAAAGAAAAGAAACATTTGGATTTTTGGTGAGGCAACAGAAAACTATTGTTGCGTGGGGAAGCAAACAGGACCCAGTCAAGTCAAGACATCAGTAACTGTGTTGTGGAGAAGTATTCTTAATGAGTTGAACGAGATGCAAACTTCACCATAATCAAAACAACCAGCTACCTCAATGAAACCTGCTCTTTTGCTAAAAGTTGTTGATGTGTCCCCAAAGAGTCAGCAGGCGCCAGGGAAGCACAGATACATCCAGCTCGTCTTGTGTCTTAGTACAGAGTTTTTTTTTGTTTATCTTTTTCAGGCCTTCCCTTGGATATCTTCTCCGATCCGCCTCTATCAGAGCAGTAAATTCAGCATGCAGAGGAAATCAATATGCTTGTCCTATTATCAGATGAGTGGGTGTGATTTAAGACCAAAGACAAAATCTGCTATCGGCTTTCACCATCTTTGCATGCATTCATACACCCTCGCATGCACGCACACACAAACACAACAGCACACCGGACGGGATGGCATGCTGTTGTCCAGACATAATAAATGAATGTGGATGTCGGTGGGAACATAAAACAAAAGTAATTAAAGGGAGCTGAAGGGCCCCAAAGCTCAGAGCACTTGATTAATGATGCCTTTCAGCACACAGGGCTCAACTAGACTGGTCTAACCTGACGAGGCGAGAGAGAGAGCGAGAGAGGGAAAAAGAGAGAGGCAAATGGGTATGCCATTGACCTGTCCTAAACCTTTGGAGAGTGTGGAATTGTTGGGTTAAAATAAATGGATGAAGAGTTTAGGAATGCTGGTAGGTGAATACCAGAGAGGGGACAAAAAAAAGGTGTATTTTTCTTGCTTTACAGTAGATTAATACATATTTTTGTGTATGTTACATGTCTTGCATCTGACTGTAAATTTGAGTGAATTTTTCAAAGCTTTTTTTTTCAAGGAGCAGCCGGGGGGAGGAGAGTGTCTGGTTTGGGGACCTCAGAAATGCGTCTCCATTCTTTGCAGATGATGTGGTTCTGTTTGCTGGATCAGACCGTGACCTTTAGCACGCACTGGGGCGGTTTGCAGCTGAGTGTGAAGCGGTCTGGATGAGAGTCAATGCCTCCAAGTCTGAGGCCATGGTTCTCTGCCAGAAAACAAGGGATTGCACCCTCCAGGTTGGGAGTGAGTCACTGCCCCAAATGTGAGAGTTTGAGTATCTCAGGGTCTTGTTCACGAGTGAGGTTAAAATGGAGCGGGAGATGGACAGGCGTCAGCAGTGATACGGGCGTTGTATCGGACCATTGTGATGAAGAGGGAGCTGAGCAGGGAAGGTAAAGCTCTTGATTTACCAGTCCATCTACGTTCCAACTTTCACCTAAAGTCAAGAGTTTTGGGTAGTGACCGAAAAAATGAGATCGCAAATACAAGCGGCCGAAATAAGTTTCCTTCCTAGGCTGGCTGGGCTCAGCCTTAGAGAGAGGGTGAGGAGCTCAGATATCTGGAGGGAGCTCAGAGTAGAGCCACTGATTTGGTCATCTGATCAGGATGTCTCCTGGACGCCTCCCTTTAGAGGTTTTCCGGGCACGTCCAACTGGTAAGAGGCCCCGGGGTAGACCCAGAACACGCTGGAGAGATTATATATCTTGTCTGGCCTGGGAATGCCTCGGGGTCCTTCAGGAAGAGCTGGAAAACATTGCTGGGTAGAAGGACGTCTGGATACCCTGCTAAGCCTGCTGCCCCAACGACCCGGCCCCGGTATAAGCGGAAGATAATGGATGGATGGATGGATTCTTCTTCATATATTTCAAATCAGTGAAGCGCGTCCTCTCGTGAAAGTGAGGATAGATGTTCCTCGTTCCCTCCGTATTGCTGCAACATTCAGATAATTACCTCCCCGCGAGTTTCTGCGCGAACAAAAGAGCGTCTCTTACAAACACTATAAGTCACATTCTGTTAGGGAAAGCAGAAATCAAGACTCGACGTGATAATGATGAAGCGGGAGGACTGCTGACCTCAGCAAGCAATTAGGTGCAGACTGCTGGCTGACTGGCATCTTGTCTGGGGGGGATTGTGGGATTGTGTGTGTGTGTGTGTCTCTGTGAGAGACAAATCATGAGAAAGAAAGAGACAGCAAAACAGGTTGTGTGCTGGGAAAATAGCTCCCAAGCCCACCCGTAATGCATTTCTCGCTCTCATAATTGGATTTTAAAAATACATGGAGCGGCCCTTTATATGTCTAGAGTCTAGAGTCAACCTGACACCACATTTTGTGTCAGAACAGGGCGGCATGTCTGTGAATTTGATTGGATAGAAATGTAAACAGGCTTACAAAATGACTTTGTGTTATCAAGTTTATGTACATATTCTCTGAACCAGTCAAGCGCTACTGGTACTGGAGAGCTACTGGTAGCTCGCAAGCTACTGGTTGGAGACCCCTGCTCTGGACACCTTCCATTCCTCTGTTTTTTTGTGACATCTCTCTTTCTCTGTTCTGTCTTTTCTGCCCTCTCTCCACACACTTTCACTGTTTTATCTCTTCCTTTCTCTCTCACTCACACATGCCCTCTCCCCTTTTGCCTTTCATGGTTGCTTCTTTTTACGCTGGGAACAAGAACAAGGAAAGCAAAATGTCAATTGCTGCTGCCACATACAGTGAAGTAGACAGAGATGCCAATTTATTGGACCAGGAAAGATGCGAGTGGGACAGAGGGGGGGTGGCTGCACGCTGGTTTTAAGGGGCTGGAGAGGACAAGGCTCAAGCTGGACTTTCAATCTTACGTGTTTCTGAGGGAACAACATGGAAGACCTCTGAAGATAATATGAGCTTGTATTGCTGTGCTCTGCAGGGTTGGGCAGGGGTTGGGCAGCTGATGTTTTTTTTATTTCCTAAACACACTGTGGCACTTTAAATTCTTGTTTTGGGTATTACTTTACTGTTTTGTTGTCTCGGTCTCACGACTGTCATGGCCTAGTTTCCAAGTTGTTCCATCTTTGTAGCAATGCCAAAAGCCATTAAGCACACTTTTGTAACAGCACAAAAAAAAAACATCACGGCCTGTTTCTTTTGAACGTCTCACTAATCTTTCTTCTTTCTCACGAGGCAGGTGTCTCCTGTTTTTTTCCTGTCTTCCTGCCTCTTCTTCTTTCTGTGTTTAATCGCCACCCTGCTGCTGACAGTGAGCCTCTGAGTGCATTAAAACAACAGCAATAATAAGCTGCGGAAGCGGGGTTTGATTGGAAATCGGTCCACCACACAAGAACTGATGTACGTACATGTGTCCCAGTGTGCATGCATGTTGAGTTGTCAATTTCTCATATGCCTCCAATCTTGTATTACTTGTGATATTTGTATTATTCTTGCTGTGAAGAGTAATGGTGCATGACAGGTGGTGCAGTGCCAGTTTGTGTTGTTGTTGTTCCATTACATCCCAACATGCAAAATCATTGTGCATTTTGAGGTCTTTAACTGGATGGAGATGGATGGTTGGAAGGAGACAGCGTACGTATATGTGTGTGTGTGTGTGTGTGTGTGTGCAGGAGTCTGTTAGGCTGATAGAAAGAGTGTGTGAATTTAACAAGCTGAACGAGTAACAGTCAGACATCTGGACAGGGACGTGTGCACCTTATTACCGGCAATAATTAATCCATAAACATCCAATAAATCTACCTGCCTGCCTGGTAAATTGCTGACACCTACAGACACACAAACAGTGAATATAAACTTAAATTCACACACACAAATGCAATGCACACCCACTAACTTGTGTTTCTTGAGTGAGAGCCCCATGTGCTGCTTCATCTGCTGCATGCCGTGGTAGTCGGTGTAGATGAGGTCAAAGGGCAGCGGGCCAGTCAGTGGGCAACTGCCTCTGCCTGGGGGCACACCGAGGAACCTGCAACACACACACACACACACAAATAAAACACAGAGTTTAGACAAGAAGAGAAATACGACCGACAAGAGAAGAGAGAAGACTCCAAAAATAGTGCGAGCACACGGACTGCACTTCAGAGCATCCGAGCATTCATTATTGACTTGGACAAAAACATTTCTGTTTTGTTTCAGAAAGGAACGGTAAAGAGAAGGTGAACGGCGGTGCTTGCTGGGAATCAAATGCTTTCATCGACATATGAAATGGGGTAGCTGAGGGGTTTCAGCTTTGTTATTAAAAAAAGGTTTGAACTTCTGTATTTATTGATTCCTCCTTTTCTGGGTTATTTATATGCGGTATAGACCATAGACTGTATACAAGAAGTGGACGTAGTCACCGTGACATCACCCATTAGTTTGTGGACTGCCGTTTTGAAGCCTCGAGTTCGGCATTTTGGCCGTCGTCATCTTTTTTTTTTCTTTCGCAACCACAAGTGACACGACAGGGTGGAGCTAAGCACAACCGAACGCTGAATAAGACATTTTTAGGCGACTAAAAAGGTTATAATTAACTTTCATGAACAGAAAACACACTGTGAAAGAGTGACCCACACCCAGACCGAACAACGCCGTGGTAGAGACCTGTCAATCACAAGGTAGCCACGCCCTAAAGCATTTTCAGACCCGGAGGTAGCCCACTGGTATAAACCTACCAGTGGAACAATAGAGCTTTTATTTTGGTTTTATTCATCCATGTATTATGAAAATGCGTATTAGCCGTCTATCATTGTCTTCTGTAAAGTGACATGTTTTTCTATTGCGTGTTCACATAATGCCAGAAATCAACGTCTACCAGTCTATTATTTCATCACAGGTCATCTGTTGGCCTGAACTCTAATAATAGAGAGCCAAGTTCAGTCCAGTCACAAACAGTACAGTACAGCTGCTAATTATCAAGAGTGGAAGTCTACACTCCACATTATCATTAATTACTGCCGCGGTGCTCTAATCAGGTATAGGCCGTTTTCACACTATATTTCATTTAGATGTGGTGACACGGTTCAGAGTTCTTTATTATGATATAGATCTCAGATGTGGTACTGTAAGGGTTTTCTCTTAAGTGTGAAGGTTTATAGAGTAGGGATATATTCTCATTGCATTGCATTTTTATGGACTATAATAACCTAATAATGAGCCTGTTCTCTATTTCTGTCGCTCTCGCAATTATCACCCTTTGAAAAATATGTAGTGGGCTAGTGTTCAGCTTGCTTACTGTTGCACTGTTGTGTGAAAAATTCTGAAATGGGTTCACAGTATTATGATAATAATTGTATTACAGCGATGTAAATGCATTTAGTGTGAATTCATCATATACCGTACAGTGACTTTCCCTCAGCCCCCCCTAACTATGTTGTCTTCCGGGCATCTGAATGCATCTAAACCTGACTCCAAGTTTGATGCTTATAAATTTAATAACAAGACAACATGTCTAGTTTGCATTTAGCCATGCTAGTTTGATGGATTGCCATGACATATAGCTGAATAGACAAAGAGCATCAGCTACTCCGGAGACTAAACTTCATCAGCAGAATATCCTGCTTGATTGACAGTTCATCTCTGAGAAGTGCAGACACCACAGCAGTGAGGCCTTAGGACAAAATATGGACCATTTATTTAGAAAGAATCGTACCAGAAGGAATCATTTTTAGAGTGCATGACCCTTGAGGGAATAAAAGCCCTTAAACTTGGAGCTGTTAAGCTCAACCCGCTGAGCTACACAGCGACACAAGTGAGAGAGACAGACTGCATAGATGGCAGCATGAGGCCAGAGCTGGAGCACAGCATGAAGAGGACTTTAAACAATGAACTGTAGCAGTCACACTTGAGAGGGAACTCTCATGATAAAGACCGCCAGCAAGCATGCCCTTCAAAAAAAGGCTGCCTGCATGACAAAGTGACCCACAAGGTGATATGAGATAATCAAATGCCCATCACTGTTTATCTCCCCTGGCTGTGGGAAACGGTTTCTCACATCAAAGCTCAAAATCTAATTCCCTGGAGTGGAGGAAATAAAACAAAAATAGTGTTTTTTGAGTGAAAGCTAAATTAAAAAGTGTGTTTGTTGATCAGATGGTATAGTTTGGGTTATGCTGAGTCCAATCAAAGACAAGCCAGGGCGCACCGGGGAGGCTTTTGGCAAAATATCATTCAAACAACCAGGATGAAAAGAGCTGAATGCGTAATGACCTGGCTGAGTTGAACCTTACAGCAGCAACATCAGCAACAACAACAGATGGTAAATGGATGGAGGGAGAGAGAGAGAGAGAGAAAATAAAGAGAGATATAAACTGATGTGTTGAGGTTGTGTGTCTGTCAGGTGCTTAACTGAATAAGTGCTTGTGTGCGTATGATGTACCTGTTGTGTTGGTACACACACACACACACACACACACACCAGTACAAACCAAAGGAGAGAAGAGATGTTATTTCTAAGTGCGTGATGAACTGTGTCCAGTTCCACATCCTTGTTTGACTCAGTTTCAACTTATTGATCGACTGAGGACCTCTCTGTTACCGTGCCGACAGACCTGCTATTGGATATCTGACCTGTGAGTGGTCTTCTAGCTCTTACTTAGCTCTTATTTCTGTGACGGATGAGGCCAAAGGCTAATGGAGACTGTAATGCAATTCGTACCCCCAGTGAGTTTCATCCCGCTATGCTAGTTTTACATTGGGAGTCTTTTTGGCTGCGCTGCTCGTCCAAAGGGTCATTTGATAGTGTTGCGAGGCAGCACTTACAGGAGGAGCTCTGCCGGCAGCTGATAACCGCCAAAAGAAAGCAGTGAAAACACAGAGATAAAAGAGTTTGATGTAGTGATTGAAGTGAAAAATGTGGTAGTACTGTAAACCAACAACTGCAGCGTGTGATTACTGCACTTATGGGTGTTTCTCTCTGGTGTACTAAGATGAATGACTACTGTAAATAGCAGCAGTGTGACAAAATAAACTTAACTCAAGGTCCACTTCCTAGCTTTTTCTGGAGATTATTTTGTCAAATTATTGTGAAATGCACCAGAAGGTTTAGTCTATCGGCTATATATGAGGCTAGATTGCATTTTCCATAGAAGAAAACCTAAGACACAACTTAAATTATCCAGTTGGTACATGAATCATCACTGTGAAGATTTCATCAGAGTACAACTTCGCAAAAAAATCTAAAAAAATATAACTGACATGTATTTTTTCTAAGGCTAAATTTAGACTTAATTGTTTTTATTGCATAAAACTGACAATATTTAACAAAAAAATATACTCTTGTCAAACTACAAAATATATCAAAATAATACTGTTATTAGTTTAACAACATTATTTAAAGGATATGTTCATATTTTCTCATATATGTCTTCAAAAAGTACTCACTGTTTTTAAAACTGTTTCTGTAATGAAACGGCTGAGAAAAGATCCCTTCCTAATGAGATCACAATGTAAGTGATCAAGGGAGAAAATCCACAGTCCTTTTTCTAAACACATCCTTTAAGTGTATTCATGAAAAAGTCCACGTCTTCTTTTCACAACTGTAATGCTGCCTGCAACCAGGCATTTTAGAGGCTATAGCTGCCATTTGCGGTTTGAAGCCTTGTAATACACTGTGAAATAGCATGATGGGATTTCAAGTGTGCACTCTGCCTGGAGTGTGGTGCCCCTCATTAGTCTAGTAGTTTCCATTAGCGATACAATGTCTGCGTCCATCCTTATAGATAATGGAGAACTCTCATAGTTAGAGAGGCCTATTCAAAGAGTCCATTCAATGAGAGCCAATCACATTTCAGAGATGACAGGGAACAGCCAGCTTTCAACACTATTATATAGAACGTGTTACAGAAGTTTAAATGAAACTATGCCTTGGATCCTAAAACCAAGAATGAGGGAAGCTACACTAATGTATAAAGCTTCTTATAAAGCTTTGGACAAAACACTTAAACAGGTGCTTTCAAGGTCTCACCATGAGGTCTTGCTTCCTTTGCACAATCATTTCTACTAATATATCTATGTGCTAAATTGTTCTCTTAAAAATTAAAGCTGAAGGTCAAAGATGAGCTCTCTCTCTCTGGTGCGGAAATGAAGAGAGGGCAACATTTGAGATTGAAGTATGAGAGGAAGAAAAGGTTTAAGAGGTGGATAAGGAGGGAGAAAATTAGGTTTGAATGTGTTCGGATAACTATGTTTTCAACCACGGTTTGACAATGAGCAAACTGTATACTTACTGACCCTTCCAGTGTAGCCTTGGAGTGTCCAAATTAACATACCTGTTGTCCTCCCAGATTGCATGTTCTCACATTATTTTCTGGCATAACAGAACACCTTCAATCACATTTGCACATCCCCTTAAGTTCCTCACTCCTCCTCTCGTGTAAAACCTCATGACTTTGGACTGGAAGGTCGGGAAGTGTGACAATCAGAAAAAGCTCAGAACAGCTTCAGTCAAACACTGTAGCTTCCACTGTCGGTACTTTCACAATGAGGATAATCAAATTGTGGACATGATTTGTTTACTTTACTTCAGCAAGGCATTCAATGAAAACTGTGTGGTTTCATTGTATTCGTGATTTAACAGAAACTTGTTTCCCATGATGTTTTCTGCTACTGCAGATTCTTTTATGCATTTTGCAAAACGGAGATACTGAATCAAAAGGAATGAAACCGATTTGCATACACGGGGTGATAATATTATTCTAACAGAATGAGCTCTGCTTGTTTCAATTCCCAAAGTACACGCCACATCATAGTCTTGTCTTAACACTAGAAAAGAAACCCAGAAAAGAAGCTTTGTTTTAAGGATGTGGAGTCAAGATGACAATCGGGGTTGGTGTTTATGTCAACGCATCGACAGCTAGAGAGGCCTATTCAAAGACAATAGAGGTTCTGGAGGTGAAAGTCACATTCATCGTCTGAATTGTGGATTTGATTATTAGAGAAAATTCATAACCATCCAAGGGAGACTTACCGCGAGCTACGAGATTGTAAAATGATGGTATATGCTCCTGTGGAATCCAGAAGTCTGTACGATATCAACCTTGTTTTAAGAAAAACATGTTTTATTTGAAATTTCATGGAGCAGTACTACACTACCCACAATCCTAAGGGTAACAGCGACATCTTTGATAGGTGGAGCTTACTGTTATCCTGGAAATGTGTACCGCACCCGTGAAAAGCTAATGAGGATAACACTCGTACACGCTCGTACATGCTGTTCCTTGGTCTGTTCCCGGATTTCAAAATCGGACCAACACGGTGGCTCGTTTGGAAACTTTCTCTTATATTACGAAAATATTTAACCGAAATGTGTTTCCGAAGACATTTGAGGCAAGAAATAAGCCATGCAGTTGCTGAATCTGTCTTCATTTTAGATCGACAACAGTTAATTTAAACGTTTTTCAAGAGTTTCCAGAGGCGGCGAGTTGCCATTCGCAATGGTTTATGGGATGAGTAGTTCCTTCACTCTTTAAATAATTATGTACGCAGTCTTGTACTTTTGCCTTTATTTCTGTTTTTCAAAAAAAAAAAATTGCTCTGAATCAAATGCTTTATGGTCACGATTCATCTCGTAGTTGGTGGGTTTAGTTCCATCCCTAAAACTCTTTAGATAAGGATTTTCTGAAACGTTAATGGAGTGAATGAACGGGAAATTCACTTCGGAACCGGAGCCTTTCAGAATTGGGTGGTCACTGTTGAGCTCTTTGTTACACATATTGTCAGTTTATCAATGCCTGACTGAAAAATAATCCAATTAGACAATATGTTGAGACTATTTGTTTTGCCATATCAATAGCAGGCTGAATTAATTTTCATACAAATTTAAATTCATATATATATATACCCTCATCAACGCTTTGTATCACACACCCAATCAAGCATCTCTGCGTTGCATTGAAAGCAGAAATAAAAGCTGTAATTCATGATGATCACTGCACCATCTCTGGTCATTCATTGCGGAAAGCCAGCATTAACATAATACGAACAATCCATTTTCATTACGCAGTGCTGCAGCTCAGTCAGGCCTTTTGTTTGTCCGCAGATGTCTATCAGTCTCTCCGTGTGTCCGTCCCGCGGTCATAACAGAGAGGACGGGGACAATGAGGCCAGAGGGAGACAGGGCTTGGATGATTTCAGTAATGGTAACTAGGATTCAAAAGAATAGAAGACAGAAAACAAGAAAAGACAGAAAACAAAGAAAGAAAAACACACACTGCGATGTACCAACAGCTGAGAAAACAGCAGCACGGCAGAATACAAGCTGCTCCTTGGTTTTTTTCATTTTCCATCAGTAGCCCGTTTCTCTCATTCTTCCCCTCTAATCCTTCTCCTTTCAGCTGTTCAAGCATATCAGGCCAAGAGAGAAAAGGAGTTGTTTATTTCTTGAAATAGTCTCATTTCTCTGTTTCTTTTGTTAAGGAACACTGAAGGACAATTTCTCTGATGAAACTACATTGAATACCTGACCTCTGGATGGTTTATTTTTACAAAGCTCAACTGAACCAGCTGTCCATTACATTCACCGTTTGATAGAGGTTGGTACAGTATATCAACACCCTGCTCACACCTTCACCAGGACAATTCAAAGGCGCACAAATAAATTTGGATGCACTGCTAATTGGACACACTGTCCCTGTGTTAGAAACAGACTTGTTACAAACAATCACACCAAAAAAGGTGTTGAAACAGACTTCAAAATTAATTGAAGAACATTTTCAAACTGTTCATATTTAGCCGTTATATTCAGTCCTCAACAAGCTTTCAGATTGCTACCATTTAAGTAGAGTTGTAGTTCGGCAGGGTTCAATGCAGGTACATTTCCATTACTGGCACTGGCAGCAAACAGTGACATGATGTTAATAACTACAGATACGTAAGTACTGTACTTAAAGCCTCTGAACACCCACACAGGTGTTTTCAGTTATTCTGGCTGATTAGACCTCTGCTCAGGTTGAAGGTGGGCCGGAGCTTTGATGGGAATATATGAGGTAAATAAAACTTCATTTATCAATAACAATAACAGGCTCAACAAAGCTAACAGGAGACTCAGGAAGATGCCACTCTGAGCAGAGGTCTCATCAACCAGATTAACTGAACACACATGTGTGGGTGATCAGAGGCTTTGATACAAATTCAGTTTTTCTGAGCTCATGAAAAGTTGACTTTTTAGAGATACGTGGTTCTCACAGGACAGCGACGCTACAAACATATGATGATCTTATAGAATATGATGCATTGCTGTAGATTAAACTACCCAACAGTAAATAAAGGAGTTAAAATGAGCACAACCTTAAACATCTACAGCAGTAAAATGTAACAAACACATTAATGCAGCAGTAATATTAATCCAAAAGCATCCTTTATAATAATAAAACACTGACAGGGAGCATTATTCTGCTTAATGGGTACTTTTACTCTTGATATTTTAAGTAAATGTTGCTGACAATACTTACACACTTTTACATATGTGAACAGTGTGTGGGATCTGGCGGTATCTAGCGGTGAGGTTGTAGATTGCAACCAACTGAAGCCTCTCACGTGTGCCAAGCGTGTTGGAGAGCTACGGTGGCCGACACAAAAACACAAATGGCCCTCTCTAGAGCCAATTGTTGTAAGAGTAGCGTAGGTCATTTGGAGCAGAGCCAGTGCGTAGAGTGTGTGTGTATGTGGGAAGTGAGTGGTGAAGCGAGAGAGAGAGAGTGGCGGCGACATGAGCGAGTAACGTTATCGACTCCGGCCCAAGCAGGAAGATATAACAGAGTTTGGTTTGTCCGTTCTGGGCTACTGTAGAAACCTGGCAGTGCAACATGGCGGATGCCGTGAAGAGGACCTGCTCCGTATATAGGTATAAACGGTTCATTCCAAGGTAACGAAAACACAACAATTCAGGTAATTATAAACTAAAGAAAACATTTTAATATTATATTCCATTTCTGCCAATAGATCCCCCAAAATGCTACACACTGTTTCTTTCAGTAAGGTTCTGAATGCAGGACTTTTATTTCTACAGTGTAGTATTAGCACATTTACTTAAGTAATACATCTGAATACTTCTAACACCACTGTTTCCTACATCTGTTTCCTACGTACCCAAGAGATTTTGAAGGCTTCACTGAAATTGTGGCTTTGAAGAATGTGCTATTGTTTGCAAATATATATTTTAAAATGTTCAATTGAAAAACAAAGTGAGTGAAGAAAATCAGGACATATAATTCAGATCCAGTTGGATTCTGGCTCAACTTTTGAGACACATAGAAGAGAGTCATACAGCACATCAGTGCGTATCAATATTGTACTTATCAACATCTTACTGTAAATGTATGAATGCTGGCGCGCAGAAAACACCCTATGCAGAGTTCAAAATAGACATCAGTAATATACACACACACACACACACTGACACACACACTTAGGATGGCAGCCATCCCAGATACAATTCGAGTGCCATGCAGGGCCACACAGGAGTCCAATTACCCAAGGTTCTCTTGTCTCCTGGCTGGCATCTAGTCAACGAGCTCTCAATGAACACACACACACACACGCACACACGCAGACACATACACACACACACACACACACAGGCAATGAAATGCCATGGAGTATGAGAATACATGAGTGAGGGAGGGCAGGAGACCAGCGTACAAATTAATAATTCTATCTATATCTTTAAAAAAATTGTGCTGTCCAAATTAAGAATTGAAAGTACAAAAACATATTGTCTGAAGTGAGGTGTTGAACATTAATTTGATGAATATTCTTACTAGTATCATGATCTCAAGTTTCTCAGAAAAAACAACTTTAAAAACTTTGAACTCTTTGCTCAATCAGTATATGAACAATCAATAGCATCTCAGTGAAATGCTGTATGTATGTATGTGTTTGCAATTGACTGTGTGTGTGTGTGTTGTTAGTTATGCTTTCCTGTGCAAGGTGCTATATATACAGTAGCTATTCCGTTCAATACCAAATGACTGTATTGATCTCCTAAGGAGCAATTTAGCAGGGTGATATTATAGACAAAAAGCACAAAATGAGCAATAGCACACAGTGTGTTGCTTGTGGAGAGCTAATATCTGTCATTTTGCCCGTATGTCTATTACAGTATACGTGTGTGAGTGTGGTGTATGTGTGTGTGTCTTTGTTAAGTGGTGCAGAAATACAGATATTTTATCTGTTCTCATTCCGTCTGCTCCCTGGTCTGTACTCATTGTATGAGTTGATGCATAGATCTGTTATGCCTCTCAGGGATGTGTGCAACTGACAGTGTGTTTGTGAGTATAAATGCATTTCCAGTGTTCAAGTGTCTGTGTGTGTGTGTGTTTGTCTGCATGACACAGAAGTTGAAGGGCATTCCAATCAGCGCTGTCAGCTAATGTCATCCCCACTGTCCCGGCTGACAGAGGGCCAGTCGGGGTCAAACAGGGTCAGCAGTGAAAAGAGGACGGGGGCAGCTGAGACTGTGACAAGCACTAAACAGGGTGTGTGTGTAACCTATCATAAAATAAAGACATGACAAAACAGACTGATGGTCATGTTTGGCATCAGATCCAGATCAGATCTTGATTTTGTTGTAGCCTGGTTCACTTCATATTTACTGTTCTACTGGGCTTTTTCTCCATCCCAAGAAAAAAAAGTAAAAAAAAAAGTAAACTCTTCATTGCACATCGATGTGATGAAAATGTTTCAACGTTTAAAGCTAAGAACTTTATTTTAATCACATCATGTTTTTCACACTTTCATTTTCTTATTCAATTAAAAGAACCCCCTAGACTTTACAGGACATCAAATTTATTCGCCTTTGGGAACCAAAACAGCAATTTGGAATATGAAGCATTTTCAGCTTTGTATATTGTTTTAGTTATTTGTTTTGATGTCTCACCTGAATGACAGATTAATCTACACAAGTATTATGCATGCAAGAAAAAGACATTCTGCCAGAAAGGAAAAGAAATATAGAAAAGAAATATGGTAATCACTTCTATTTCCATATACGAGAGTGGCAAAGCCAAGTGAGGACATTTAGAGAGTACAGATTAGGGCCGGGACGATACACCTATCTCCCGATTCGATACTGTCACGATACTTGGGTGCTGATTCAATATGTATTTTGATTTTTAAGTATTGTGATTCTACAAGTATTGAGATTCAATACTACGATTTATTGCGATTTCCGTTCTCTTTATACATCCATGGTCAGCTCCATCGGAGTCGTTTGAATGCATTTCACATAAATGTCAGTATATGGGTGCTCTACAGTTGTAGCGTCGGCCGATTTGACCACGGAGATGAGAGTGACGGCAGACTTGACCGCACGCTACCGCATTGCGATAACGTTTCCTTTCCATGACAGAGTTTGCATGCAGCTTTTGCAGTGATGTCTGTCTCTGCTTTTCCTGCTATGTGTGAAACCCAAAGTGTTTCCATACTTTACTGTATGTGTAGTGTTTACGACTTTGGATTTAAAATGTGAGGGTGCAGGTCGTATCCACGCGGACCCTCGGCTGTTTTCTTCTGCAAAATATGTACATGTTTACAAGCCGAACTGACATCAAATAGTGAAACCAAAACATCTTAAATCCTAAATGTCATGAAAATGTTGCCTTGGTGTTGCATAAGGTAACATCAAAAAGTTTCTGCCTTAAAACTTGGTTAAAAAAGTTTATCACCGTGACATGATGACAAAATTGTGCAACAGCAGCTTGATCCTCTTATGTGTGGACCCTGGAGGCAGCTGTAGGCAGCATAACACTCCCATTTTAGGAAGACAAGTCGACTTTACATGTCAAGCAGTTACCTCAGTGATGAGGTGAGTGTGTGTGTGTGTGTGTGTGTGTGGCAGCGTAGCTTGAATATTAATTATTAAAAATTAATTCATTAAAAATTCCTGCCTGAAAAAGTAAATAAAGTAAATCAACACGTTTTTAATTCTCAGTGCAATCAAATAAGTGTTGGGTGCGCACACACACAGACAGACACACGCACGCACGCACACGCACGCACGCACGCACGCACGCACGCACGCACGCACGCACGCACGCACACACGCACGCACGCACACACACACACACACACACACACACACACACACAGCGTAATCAAACACTCAAACATCCATGTAATCATCTGTTTGTGATTACACCCAGGGGATGGCAATCTGCGTGCGTGTTGGTAACGTATTTCTTACCTGACACACACACGCGCACAACCACACACACACACACACGCACACACACACACGCACACACATAAGCAGATACATACATACCACTCAACACAATTTTTTACACGCAAACACTCACATGCACCGGAACACACACATACATATACGGCAGCGCTATAAGCAGCTGACAGGCCCCAGTTATCAGCCAAGGCAGGGTGCACTAGATAAGGGAGCCGCAAGGCATCATAAACACCAATACTAGAGAGAGAGAGAGAGAGAGAGTGCAGCAGAGGGAGGGACGAATCAGAGATGAAAGAAGGAAGAGGAAAAAATTCAACACTCCTGTCAGAGATAATAAAATTCTCAGATGAAGAGCTCCAGTGGAGAGAGAGAGAATTAGAGACACACGGGGGTTGAGAGAGAGAGAGAAAGGTGGGGGAGCAAGGTGAAAGGAGAAATGACAAGTTAGTTGCAAGGGGCAGGTAGCACGGATGTATAAAGAGAACTGGCAGGCTCCTGTTCATTCCTATGAGAGTTGCTCAGTGGCACATGAAGCCAAATTGGCTTGACTGCCGAGTGATAAAGTACCCGGATCATCCCGCGATCTTCTGCATCCATTGGACCAATGGAGCAGGCGCAATAGCGTTTCCTTTAACTCCGCCTCCCAGCCATCGCTCCAGCCTCGGTCTGGGTCTCATTCACATGAACAGAAGAAGGAAAATAACTCTGGATTCGGCTATTAGTACATTTTTCAACTTTTAGGTCCTAGTGATTTAAATAAAGGCTATTCAAGTGTTCGTACTGGGAAGTTGATTCACCTCAAAAAAATTATCCGCTGACTTACAGACGTCTCTTTCCCAATGTAAGTCTATGGGAAAAAGTATTTTTGGCCCCAATGGCATCACGTGACGGACACGGAAGTTGTGGCATCGTCGTTTGGCCACTACGAAAATTTGCATCAAAGCCCGGCGCTCTTCCTGGGGGCTTGGCAGTAGGTTAATAAACTCATGACAACATCGGTTTTTACACCGGGCATTTTACAAGAAAAGATGACGGTCAATATGTGTAGCGCGCTTACTTTGATCTTTAACGTCGGATGGCTTTGTGTCCGGCCTCTCTGATAGAGCTTTCGCTACGAGGCTATAAGATTTCCACCTGGCGCTGCTCCGCCACGCACACCGGCTGTGACCGCTCTGTCCTCCTCACGGCGATTACCTCATCAACGTTATGGTTCCCTTATAGCATTGGGTTTAAATCCGAAATATTGCGTGTGTGAAATATGACACCTGCTACTCCGAGCTGACAGAGCAGACACATTCACTTTTAATTTGTAGCGTCTGTCGTCCGACTATGTATTGATAACACGGCACTGATACGCGAAAATGAACTAAATGGGTTTTATATCTGTGAAAATGCAAAACGACGGTGGGGACGATGGGTATGTAATGTAATCGGTGTGTGCCCGACCACCGCGTAACACCGGTAACACCGACTACCGTGGCAAGCATACTTGGCAGGTAGTCAGAGAGAGACAGAGAGAAAGAGGAGAAGAGGAGTACAGATGAAGAGGATAGGGCAAGAGGGGAAAAGGAAACCAGGTAATGTTAGACAGAAAGATTAAGGAGGTTGAAACTAGTAAAAGAGAGGGATGTCAAAATCTGAGTGTGTGTACGTTTATCTGTGAATTCACATTTCATCCAGAGACCAAAGTCAGACCTTGGAGGTTATAGAGGTGTATTTTCTGTTTTTATTATCACTTCATGGTACAGCTGCATCTCTCTCTTTCCCTCTCTCACACACAAACACACACACGCACACGCACGCACACACACACACACACACACACACACACACACTGCATATGCACCCCTTGCTAATAAAGCCAGCTCCTGCTTTGTCTCCCAAGGCGTCAGGCGGTCCGCCCTTTTCCCTTCGTCAGCAACTTCTGATCTAATCCCACTAAATCAAGAAGAATAAGACTCGGCATTGGTTGTGACGGAAGAAGTCGAGGGAATTGAAAGCGCGCACACACACACACACACACACACCCACCGACAGATACACAGACCACACAGCACACACATATGAAAATGCATATGGTGGGATACGGGTGTGTAAATAGATACTTTGGCAGATATACATATCATTATGCTCTCCCACATGGTGCAGATCAGATAAATCCACTTTGCAACCTGCCGCCGGCACTCACAGGAAGGAACGAAACAGAAGCGAGAGCGCCAGTCAAACGATACAGCGGGCGGGCAGATGCCTTTCACTCAAGTGTGGAGCGACCACACGCATATGGATGAACGTGTAGGAACAAACACTCGCAAATCATCCGCAGTCAAGTGGACGTGTGGATGCAAGTGACGTCACACATCCCACCACACACACACACGCACGGCGTATTCAAGTGAACTCATTAGTATTGCCCCGCTGACAGGGCAGAGCGCCAACTGAGAACTAATTTTCCGCGATGTGTGTTGCAGGCCATTGACCCTCTGAAGCTGCACTCAGCTGCCTGAAAAGAGCTCAAGCTCACACCTGAAATTAGACTTTCAAACCCACACTGGCGTAAGAGGAAAGAAAGAGTCAAACGACAGAGAATTAACCCACCTCTCTTCTACAGCAGTCCTTAATAACATGCAGAAAAAAGTCTGCAGTGTTGTTTTCTTCAGTAACTATCATTCAGACTTGACAAGTGTTAATTAGCAAGTTGCTTGTTCACACAAAGAGCTGATATGACTCTGGAGCAGCCAAGCAAAAGTATCAAGAGTGTTAAATGTGATGAGGTGGAAAAGAAACGGGTTAAAGTGGCACTAGCAATTTGCAGGCTGAGAATTTTTGAAACTGTCATAACAGCATCGGTCCTTTGCGCCGAAACAACACTTATTTACATTCATGTGACGAAGCCCTCTAGCGGCAATAGGAATTATGATTCATGTTGGTCTGGAGCAAAGGAGGAAATAGTGTGCTGTTTGATATAAAGCCAAGAAGTCTTCACAAGGAGGAGGTTTTTGTGGATGGCAATCTTTGACAAGTGAGGCCGCTTTCTGCTTCCTGTTTTCTACTGACAGTCAACGTTGGTTTCTTTTATCCATGATCACATTCAATCCTTAACCTTAACCAAATAGTTTTAGCCATCCCACTAGCATGACTCTAGAGTTGGCAATGCTGGTCTGTCTGTGTGTCCGTTGGGCCACCACTTTGGTCCAGACTGAAATATCTCAACAACTGTTTTGGCAGACATTTGTGGTCCCCAGGCAATGAATCATCGTTTAATCTGGAGCCATTTTCAGATGCTTTTTAAAAAAAAAAAATCCAATACTGATCAAATACCTGCAAAACTAATGACATTCCCATCAGCCAACATGTTAATATAAGATGGTGGTCATGGTAAATGTGCTTAGCATCAGCATGTCAGCCTTGTAACTGTGTACATGTTAGCCTGCTGACATTAGCATTTAAACGCTGTGCTTAAGGTCAGCGTCACAGAGCCACTAGCATGGCTGTAGACTCGTAGACAACCATGATCTTCCCCCTACCTTGTGACTAAACCTAACCGAACCTTTACCATCGCTGTGTAATATCAGAAAACGGCTTTATTAAACATGATTTGTAACAGCTTTTGAAGGCATTGACAAATGATATCGTCCTGATGTCAGATCAGAAAACGCTTTCATGTGTCATTCTGGAGGGCAATTACAGACACTTCATGTGGTTGTTTAATTGGGGTGACTTGTTGGACATTTTCCAAATTTCCTGCGCAGCCTGTTCTGAGTTCTCACAGTGAATCTCAGGTTGAGTGTCCATATCACGCTTTTCTCTGAGTGCCAGCATCTTTTTTCAATTGTTCCCAATGACGAGAGAGTGTAGAGAAAAAGCGCTGAACCCAGCATTTATTTCAGAGCGCTCTGACTCTTTTATGTGGCCGCTGTGATCCTTTTATTTGAAAATCTCTGAACTTTTCAGAAAGGCGCTGGTGTCGTCACTGACGCTCCTTTTCAGTCAATCCTCGGGTTGGTGCTCATGGTGAAAAAACAATGTCAAATAAATAAATATAGCCCAAATAGATAGTAAAAAGCAAAGGGGCAATGCTTCGAAGCTTAGGTGAGAAATATGCAAAGGCATTTGAAGCTTCGCGCCACTCCACGGCTGACATGTTCTTCTGTCTGTCTGTCCCCATCTCCCCCGTTTCAGTACCCAGGACAGCGCCGCTGCTGAACTACTGTACACACACGCACCTCTAAACACAACAAACAGCGATATCCGTCTGAGAATAAATAATAATAATTAAGATTGAATATGAATAATGATGTTGTGGAATTATTCCTTAGTTCATTGGCTATTTTGGGGATTTATACATTATAACTACATACTTACATAGTTAAAAAAAACAACAACAAAGTATTTGAATACTGATTTGGAGGTTGATTACCATGATAACAGTCAAAGCTTCGAAGCATGCTTGTCAGCCCTACCATGAGCATACTATTAAGGGATTACAAAAAAAAAGCCTTAAAAGAATTCTGAAAGAAATCAGGACTTGTTTTGTTTTTAGCCACGCTAGCGGCGTGGCTCTAGGGCACTGTCGGTCAATTGACCACTTTGGTTCAGACTAAAACATCTCAACTGTCTGATAGATTGCTATGAAACTTCATACCGACATTAATGAACCTCAGGGGATGAATCCAAGTGACTTTGGTGATCCCCTGACATTTCCTCTAGTGCCACCAGCAGGTCAAACATTTCACTTATCCTGTGAAATAACTCAAAGTTATAAGATGGATTGATAGGAAATTTGGTACAGATATCCATAGTGTACAGATAGACAGTGTATCCTAAAGACTTCTATCTTATAACTGCGGTTACAATGGTGATATGTTGTCAAGACATTGTTGTCATAGAAACAAAACCCACGCACAGCGGGAGCTCTTTTTTTAGAGCTGGGATGAAGCCCTCAGCACTCCATCAGAGAAAAAAGCTCTATGGACACACATCCTCACTGAGAGCTCAGCATTCTTGATTTTAATAAAATAACTATTTTATACTAAAGCATAAAATATACTGAGAAATAAACACAAAAGTGGTGGAATGTGGTTTTCTGTGGGACAAGGACGTTATGGACTCTCGTACATCTGCAGCTCTTTGTCAGAGAAATGGAGCACAAACACAATGTCGGTTTGTCGGTGAAGGAGCTGTAAAGAAGCTGTTAGAGCAGCATTGATACTGTCTGCATCTTCATGAAGTCCTGCCAGTGTGTTTTATAACTGCATTTGAGTTCAGTTATTACCCAGAATTTGCTGCACAAACCGGAGATAGAGAGAGAAGAAAAGGCTAAGTGGGAAAAAAGTGGGAAATCACAGAAAAAAGTAAAGGTGTGAGAAATGACAGCAATCTATTTAGATTTAGTGAAATCAACACTTTTCTTCGCTCAGCCTAATTTCAAGGCTGGCTGCTCTAAAATGGCCCAATTTTCTCCTCAGAGAGGGCACAGAGATATCAGGTGTACTGACATTCGTTTGAGTCGGGCTTGGACAGCCCGTCGCTTTTCAAGCCATTAGGAAGAGGAGACACTGCCGGCATCATTGAGCAAAATGTTTTGGGTTCTGGTGTTAACAACTCCAGGGGTGCCTCGTGAGGTACAGTATGCAGGCACCAAACCCAATTATGCTTGACTTTGCTCACATCAGCTGCACTCCTTTTTTCCATGAACGTGGAGATAACAAGGACTCTGATATAACTAACAAGCACTGTCAAGTTTGCTGAAGGAAAATGTGGATAACAAGAGGTTTTTGACCCCATTTTCAGCCGTGCTTGGCACAGACGTGATAAATTGGTGTCTCTGGTTTGGATGTCATTTAAATGACTTTAGGTTTTAAAGATACAATTATACAGTATATTCTAATGGGTAGATAAAGAATAAAGGGTTGACGCTGGCCTAGTACACAGATAAAGCTGCTCAAAACGAATCACTGATAAAAGTCGAAATAACATAATTTGTAGGGAAAAATAAGGATAAGAAGCCAGACTGTGAGAACACTATGTGCTGTGTTATCTTCTACCAACGGCTAAGTTTTGCGATGCACATAATTGATGATGTAAATATTGATTTAGATTTTCCTTTAATGCATGACTGCATACTTTTCACAACATTAAAATTGATGACTATGTGCTTGCTCCGCAGGTGCTGCACACCAATTTATCAGTTGTGGTCATGCACCATTGCACTGAGAACCAATTAAGAACCATTATGATGTTGATAATCTTTCAAGCCAGAGCTCATTGTTCCTCTTAAAGAGGACCTATTATGCTTCGATGCTTTTCCCCTTTCCTTTAGTGGGTTATATAGTTTTTTGTGCATGTAAAGGTCCCAAAAAATTAATTTAGTTCTTTCAGCATCACGCTACAGTATCTAAGTTACTCCACTTTTTATGTCGTCTAACTAAGTCGAATAATTCCCTTGCCTATATAAAGTACTAGCCCCGATAAACTTCTTAGGTAAAAAAAACAACGTATTTTGATAAGTTTAATGGGACACTATCTAAAGTTAGGCTGATGCAAGTATAGTGACACATCGTCTAGTTGTACAACATTCATATATGACATTTATTGATGTAGTGCATACCTTTTATTATTTACTTTTTATTATTTACTTTAATTTGATGCAACGCCTTGTGGTTTGCTTTTTTACATTGGGGAATAAAAACACAATTAGTATTATAACTACTTTATTGAGTAAAGTTCTTTGGCTACATCAAACAAACACTGTAAAAAGATAGTTTTACTGAAGGCTTACCTCTTTTTGCATTAATATCCGGTATCACTTCATCTTTTCAAACATTGGGTTATCGCTTTTTTGATAAATAAGTTTCAATAAGTTGCGAACTAACACGTATTTGTTCAGATCATGTAGTGTGGGTTTCCTCCACTGCCTCACTTCAGTGACAAGGCTAGCGTTACTCTAAGGTTTAATCAAATGCTTCCACACATCACTTCTCAGATGGTTAGGAGTCATAATCATCTGTTCAGCAATGCTTCCTAGACTCTGCGTTAGCCAAGAGGAACAACAAAAGTCTAGTTTACTGTGGGGAGAGGAGCTGTAATGGGTCAGACAGACCCAGAGCATTAAGCCAGATGCGTTTCTAAATGAGATTACACTTCCTCCAACTTCTCTTCTTTCTGTCCTTTTACTTATTTCCTTTTCTCTCCGCCTCAGGCAGCTTCTCGTGAGAAATAAAGCTCGGTGAGGGAAAGGAGGTTGATGAATGGCTGATGGCGTTGGTTTTTACTGGAGCTCGGCTCAATGTGTCCCCAGGCCTCGGAGTCTATTCAGCCTCCCCTGCTTCCATTCCCCAGTAAGAGGAGATTGAAAAGCCCTCAGCGCCTATAGGTCTGGGATGACGAACCACACACACACTCACGCAACGCACACACCTCGTCTCTCACATCCCCTCGCTGTACCTGTCTGTCTGGCTTTTTTTCCTCCTCGCTTTATTCAGCCAGAGCTAACTGTTTTGGCCCTGCAGCCGGTAGAGGCTGACCTCCCTTAGCCTTTCTTCACGTAGTCAGACAACTGAGACCGTATAAAGACTAAGAAACTGCCTTTACTCTCCACTCCACCTTTTCTCTCTTGGTCAATCGCTATTTTTCTCAAAAACACAGAGAAACTTGTTTCTCCACAGGAACAATACGCCCTTTTCACAGCAGCCATTTTGACATGTCATAGCAGGATTAACATAGGTGTAATTGATACAATTAATTATTCTATTTAGTGTCAGGCAGCATACACAATAACAGAGCTCTGGTCCACCTAAATGGTCATAATAAATGTTATTAATTGCACTTGTGTTTACCCTGAAATTACAAGTCAAAATGGCTGCTGTGAAAAAGGCCTATTGATCTTTTTCTAACACACACATGTTGACATGTTATATCTGGAAAAGCGGAGGTGTAATTAACAGTGATAATAACTGCATTGTGTTTAGGAGTATCAGGCCACATTTACACTTTCATTTCATGTGGATAAAATCCAGATGTAATTTCATACACTTTTGTTGTGGTTGTGTGGTGGTAATGCACCTGAAGATGGTAACTGACAAAATGCCAGAAGAAGAAAATATTTATGTTACAACAATGGTTGTGTCTAGAAGGTAAAGCACAAATTGCTAAACTCTTGCCAGATGGTTGAGATTAGGTATTGATCTCGACTAGTTAAGTTTAGGATAGGTCGTCGGGCAGCGAGTCTCGCGAGAGTTTTTGCAGATTTCAGATCAGATTTTGTAATTTGCGGTTTACCTTCTACAACAATTAACAGTAAGCAATAACAACTATCTGGCTATCAACTACCCATACACACACAAACACGGATAAATCACATTTAAGTGAGACAAAAGTTTTATCGTCTCATTCAGGTTCTCATTCACGCCTCTCTCTCCCTCACAGATCATTCAGTCATCAAAATGATCACTAGTCAGATTACAGATTAAAGATTAAGATTTCATATTTGATGTTAGGACTGGGCGACATTGCAAATATGCAAAAAATGTTTCAAATTTCAAGGTTTTAAATCCCTCTCATTACTAACTCCCGTCCACATATTCGGTTTAATTCGGAAATACGCTACATTACTGAAGCTAAATATGCTCCAACGGCTGTTTCACTGTGACTTTAACTGTCTGTAGCCTTTAAGTAAGAAAAAGACAGTGTTTAAGGTGCTTTCACGAGCCATAGTCCATTTGGTTAGTCTGGATCAGAGTTAAATTAATACTTTTGGTTTGTTTTCTATTTAGTCTGATTCGGTTTCAGTGTACAAATCAAAACAGACCAAATACAGAAATGAACTTGCTGAGGGGCGTGTACGAAGGAGCACATTTTTCATCTGGAGAGCTGACACTTCTAAGCAGGGAATTGCAGCCTCTGAAATATTACTGTCGAAGTGTTTTCACTTTAACTCTGCACTGATCTACTGTGCTCACGAATCCCTTCTCCTCCAGTTTATGACTTTATAAACGTCACTATTTTTGTGGACTTTATTTATAATATTGTGTGTTCTCTTTGGTCCACAATGTCAAGCAAACATCGGACTTCTGCAGAAGCCCAGGTCAGTCCTCTACCACTCATGTTCACCTGTCGTTTACCTGTGTCCATCTCAACAAATGCTCACACAGGCAGCCTGCGTTTTGGTTTGCTTGGAAATGGTCAAGCGATCTTGGTCCGGTTGTTTTGGTTCGGACCAGAGTTTGACAATTGCCAGAGCAAACTGGACCAGAGTGAAAGCTCATATCACAATATTCAATTTATATCATTGCTTATTTTATTCATTGTTTTATTTCTTACAAAACTGCCCCAATGTTTAAGGGCTAAAAACCCAACTTCACAAGGTTAGGCTAGATGTACCAGCATACACAGACACACTCATGTAAGTACACCAAGGATTGTGCTAGATCAGCTAAAGAAGCATTAGCAGCGACTTGTCCTATTTGTATTTCCGAGTCCCAGTTGTGTCAAGCCGACCAATTAGACGTAATGCCATGCGGAGATGTGAGTCAAAGCAACACCAGTAACGAAAGACAAAGTCACCCATGTGCCACAACTGTGTTCTCCCCCTTAGCACTTAAAATCTAACACACAGGATGAAGGAAGTCATTACCAAGTGTGTGGTGGTGTGTGTGTGTGTGTCTGGAAGGGTTAGAAGCAAGGTGATGAAATGCTGTAAAAATCTGGGAAGTTGCTAACAAGCACATTGATTTGAGCTTAGAGGGGAACAACAGAGAGACAAAGAGGGAGGGAGCCAGACTGAGAGCAAGAGAAGAAAAGGTGAGGAGACACAAGGCAAGGGAGAAGGAGAGGAGCTTTAAGCAGACAAAATGATGCAGACGGAGCGTACTACTCATTTGCACGCTCTAGTTTTTTAACAAAGAGACAAGCTGACGCTCTATCTACCAAACACACACACACATAAAAACAGCTCCCACAACTGATTAATGTTAATGTGCTACAGTTTCTCTTAAAGCGACCTCACAAGTCTCTTTAGGAGTTTCACACACCTCAGCAGCTTCTCTCGAATAGAGATCGGATACACACTCCCTTCATAAGTCAAAATTGGATATTTTTAATAGGAGACGCTTCTCCCCCGCTCGTACAGCCAAGAATATAATAATGTTTTGAGTCATCTGCTTTACAAGTTATTCCCCCTAAAACCTGCATAGTTGTTGCACAACAAAGTGAGATGGAACTGAAGTTATGAAGAAAATAAGAGAAAGCAGCGATGTAAGGAATGTGAGAACAGCTTAATTGCCGTGAAAGAATAAAGGAAAGCAAGATGAGGGTTTTAGAGAGGATGTCTGTGCATGTGTGTGTTCTTATCTGCTTGGGGGCAGGTATAATAAGGCGGCTCGTAGCCAGCCTGTGGGAGAGCACTAGGTGAACCGAGGTCACCGACTCCACTCTCTCTACAGGCTTCACTTTAATGATGGCGGAAGGTGAGGGAGTCAGGTTGATGGGGGGCGACGGAGGGAGAAGAGACACAGGGAGAAAGAGAGAGAGGGAAGGAGGATTTACGAGGAACAGAGTCGCACAGAGCGTGACTTTGACATTTCATGGTCTTAACAGAAAAACAGAAAACCCTCAGAACAAAAAGAGGAAAAAAAAACAGCGACTCCCACATCCACCCACAGATTCACATCCACTGGCTTATTCTGCACATTGCATAAGTAATATTTCTGAGAGGAAATGCATGTTTTAGCTGAAGGTGTGTTGTCAAGCCCACACCTCTAACTACAAAATCTTTGACCTGGCACTTTCAGACTCTTGGAGGATTGCCGCACAAATCATTTAACAACATTTCGTCCACTGATGTTGACAAATGGATGAAAGCGAGGGAGGAAATTGTAACCAATAGCAACTGGAGATGCTGTAAGCAAACTGAAAAGTGAAGGATAAAAAGTACGGTCAAAGTTAACGTGATAATGAAGCGTTACTGCAAAATCGTTTTATTGCCACTAATTTCTTTAACGCATTAACGCAATTGATCTTTCTGAGGTTGTAAAGCTGGAGTGAAGGATTTCATATGAAACTAGAAAAAACTAAGGAATCCATTGGTACCAACCATGTCATACTAGCTTGTTGCAAAGGAGGTTAAATAACGCTTTTCATTGTTTTGTGTTGGGAATGGATTGCCAATAATAAATAAATACATACATTTGCATAAAGCAATCATATTTGTCCATTCCCATGTTGATAAGAGTATTAAATACTTGACAAATCTCCCTTTAAGGTACATATTGAACAGATTTATCACGATATGGACAATTATGCGATTAATCCCAATTAAATATTTGAATCGATTGACAGCCCTAATAAAAAGAATGTAAAGAGAGCTGAAAGCGTGCACAAGACAGAACAAAATACAGAGAAAAACAAGTGTGCCACTGAGAGAATCTGAAGACCAATCCAATTTTATAAGGCGTTACGTAACCTCAGTGGATAGCTCTTTTTGCATTAATCTCTTGGGTTATGCAAGCCATTTCTGGGCCAAATCGCTAGACTTATAGCAATGAGCTTATGATGCAAACTAGTTCTTTTACTGCACACTGTCACGTGCCGTAGTAGTTCTTGCACACACATGGATTCACAAGCACATATGGAGGCTTTCTCTTCCTGTGAAATGCTTCCTCACACACAAGACAGACAGACAGACACGTCTGGATATTCCTGGTGGTGGAGTGAGCATGTATGAAGTAGCAAAGAAGGAGGAGAGGTTAAAACAAACAAACAAACATGATATGTCATCATGTGTGAAGGGTAGAGTTTCAACTCTAAACATGAATCATTGTACTAGAAAAAAAAAGATGCCTGTTCACCCGTCTACCCTTACTATGAGAAAGAGCTTCAAGCAACCAGGGGATTTAACTCAGGGCAATACGGACTGACACTAATTGAGATTAAATTTGTTATGTGAATGGTTGACTTCAAAAGTTTGAGAGAACAGGAGAATAGCACTGCACAGGGAATGTAGCTGGCAATGCACAGGAGGCACATAAAAACTTAAAGAGGTTTTATGGCACGGATGAAACTTGTGCAAGCGCAAAAGATTTGTGAACAGATGGCCTTTATAGCAACTATTAACTGTTACTAAGAGCGCTGTAAAAACTGATCTTGGCCACTACTGAGAATTGAGCCATTACCTTGCCTACTGGTGACAGGGGAATGTCTGACACATCATCTTCTGTGATGAGACAAATCATGACTAAGAAACAGCAGCATTAACGGTGGCAGTAATTCAGAACAATAGCATTACCTCATAACATTAGTACTGCAACTCATAACAGCAGTATAATTGTAACTCATAATAGCAGCATTAAGTCACATAAAAATCACAACAGCAGCATTAACTAATAACAGAAACCAGTTAATTACAGAGACTCTACACCTAATGAGAAAGGGGACACCTCGACTGACCACAGGATTAGGTTTAAGCAGTGGACATCCTCCGGGTCTGAGAAGTGAAGCCAATGCTGAAGTGCCTTAAACTTGCATTCTTTCTAATAGCCAGCAGGGGGCGACTCCTCTGGTTGCAAAAAAGAAGTCAGATTGTATAGAAGTCTTTGAGAAAATGACCCTAATTCTCACTTGATTTATTACCTTGCCTTGTGATTGACAAGTTGCTACCACGGCGTTGTCCGGTCTAGGTGTTGTCCGCGTTTTTGTCTTCCAACTTTAACCCTTTCACAGTGTGTTTTTAGTCCATGAAAGTTAATTACAACCTTTTTGGTCGCCCGAAAACACCTTTTTTAGCATTTGGTTGTACTTAGATCCACCCTCTCGTGTCACTTCTGGTTGCAAAAAACCAAGGTGGCGACCGCCTAAATGCCGAACTCGAGGCTTCAAAACAGCAGTCCACAAAGCAATGGGTGACGTCACTGTGACTGCATCCAATTCTTATATACAGTCTATGGATTTAAGGTTGAAAGTTTAGCATTAAGGTTAATTTTTTCCCAATGTCACATCGAAGTAGCACATGAGATAATGCCCTTGGGGGCCATACCAAAGGTCGAACTGTGTGGACCAGAGGGGCATTTGGGCTGGCTCACCTATGGGGCACATGAGTGCGCCATGTGACCATCTTTGTAGTGTGACATTATGGTCAAATAAAGGGCATTCCCCATTCTGAAGGTCACTTAAGCATCCTCCTTCTCCACATTTTTATGCAGTTTTTCTCTCCAATCGCCACAGCATTATGTTCATTTCAGGCGTAGATGAGTTTATAAAGTTTGAGGCCAATTATTTTGACTGTTATGCAAAGCGCACCGATCCTTGTGGTCTTTGCGGGTATACGTGTGCCTTTTATGCGATTTGGAGAGATAAGAACGCAGGACTGAAATACAAAATACAGCTCTACAACTATTCTATAGTCTGTCTGTGTCCATTGATATTTACAGTACTGTATAGCATACATAAATACTGTATGTGTTTGTGTGTGTTAAATGTGATTAGGAGTAGGAAATACAGCAAAAAAAGAAGAGAGTTTGAGTCTTAAAAAACAGTACTAGACTGAATGACACAGACCCCCAAAAAGGCCATGAAGTCAGATCTCCATGGCAACTGAGACCTTACCTGCAATTGGGATGAGATTGTGAGACTTGACACCTCAAGTTAGAGGAGGAGATGGAGTGGGAGTGCACGAGACAGCAAGAGGCTGAGAATTTAAAAGCCATGAAAACTGAGTTTGAGGGGAAGAGACTGGGAGTATTAACTGCAGTTGGGTTTTTAAATCAGTTATCAGGACAAAATTCACTTGGGAAAAATAGTGACTCTAAGGAATAAAATCATAATGGCAAAAATCTACTGGCCAAAAATGCTCACATAGAATATTGCTTGTTTACAATAACCCTATTAGATTAGATT
This sequence comes from Sebastes umbrosus, assembly GCF_015220745.1. Lineage (NCBI taxonomy): Eukaryota > Metazoa > Chordata > Actinopteri > Perciformes > Sebastidae > Sebastes > Sebastes umbrosus. Next base: position 7,970,961 of record NC_051271.1, read on the forward strand.
AGATTCAACTTTATTGTCATTGCATATACTACAAGTACAACGAAATGCAGTTTTGCATCTGCATATCAATATATACAAATGAGGATATATGTGGTGTATATGTAAGGGATAATGTACAGCGAGCCGGTCATTGGTGTGAAAGAATCCCCGACAGGGTTGATGCTGCACCCCAACGCGATAACACTTTTACTACCTTTGGGTTACTCTGGGAAATCATTACGTAAAGGCCAAAATACACTGAGCAAAACACCTATGTCTATTGTTTTCTACCTAAGCCCTCACACTGTCGGCACACATGTGATGCTGGATCTTCACATCCAGACTACTGTACTACACAGAGACTACTCCTTCAGTCCACATGGCGTGTTCAGTGTGTGCAACACTGCATATTTTCCTCTCCTGTGCCAGATTCTTCTATCTTTAGGTATTACTGAACTTCCTTTCCGTTTCATTACAGTATTAGTGACAGGATCAGGCACAAAGGTGCTGACCATCCACCTTCACATTGACTGCAGCAGCTCTCAGCGATCTGCACCCGTGTGAGTCTGTAATGTAGAGCAGGCGGAGCCCCGTCATTTCTCCTTCTCACACCAATACATCTCAGGTGCCTTGCCAATCTAATTGGCACCAAAATCAGCTTCATTTCCATCAAGCTGCTCGGTAAGGCCACATCGCTGAGGAGTGCACACTCAGCAGAGACGGGCAGATGCATAAAGCCCGTATTCAATTAACTGGGGTTTGTGTGCTGTTGTGTGTGGGAGAGTGAAATTTCTGCTTTGTGCAGAAATGAAGGACAGCGCAAGATCCAAAACAAAGGGATGGCATTTATCAGGGAGCCTTCAGATCCAAAGAACCATTATTTGCATATTTGAATAACGCAAGTCCCCCCGCCCAAACTCCACAGATGCCAACTCAGCACTTTGCTGTTCTCCCCCGTCCTCGCTCCTCTCCACTCACATTTTCTCTTCAGTCCATCCACCCACACAGCGACTGAGATATGTCACAGAAAAGGGAGATTGTAAGTGAATGATTTCCTATATCATTATGACCTGCAGGCCACAATGCAACACAATCACATCCATATAGAGAGAGAGCACAAAAAAAAACAGATTAGAAGTTCAGGTTTTATCTTATTACACAGGTTTGTCGAAAACTCAGTGTTCTACGGTCTGTTATTTCTTTACAGCAGACCGTTGCTATGTATAACAGACCGTTGCTATGGGCGCAGTTCTAATGTCGGACCGTTTCTGTGTCAAATTATTGATTTCTTAAGTAAGTAGCTGTGTAATAAGCGGGATAATGTACAGCTAGCGGGTCATTGCTTCGAGTCGAGATCCGCATCGCCCTGTCAGGGTTTATTTCACAACAATGACCAGCTCGCTGTACATTATCCCTTATAAGTATATTGCAGTTGTTTTTGTCCTTATATTCTAGGGGTGGGAATCACCAGATGTTGCATAATACAATATCATCACGGTATTTAAGTTACAATACGATCTTATTACGATTTTTAACATTTTGTGATAAGATATATGGCGATATATTGTGATTTATTACCTTTTTTCAACTGCAAATTATGCTATGTTTGTCAACATTTGTTTTATCTAAAAAAAGTTTTCACTCTGCTCATCTCACTTCAATAATCTTTATTGCAGCAAAATGGGATTGTCAGTCATGAAGACAGACTGACCAACACTGTCATAAAATCTAAAATGTTGCATCAAGCACCTGACAAACTGAACTGTTTGCATTAGCGCCTACATTGTATTTGCAATATTAATAGTTTATATATGAAAAGACTGATACTTGATGTCCGTGTATCGATACAATATTGCCACGCAAAAATATATCGTTATCGCTACATTATGTTGTATCGATTTATCCCCCCGCCCCTAAAATATTGTGGTTTATTTTCACTCTCAGCCTTTGTTTGTGGGTCACAGTATGTTAGTGGGTCTCTATGTGCTCTGATAATGCCTCTCTAGTGGATAAAGTCCAGCAACCTGATAGTAGTACTGCCTGGAAACTACAAATCAGGGTGTATGATATATACAATAACACAACCCCTAGACCAAATCATCCCCTCAGAGACCAATTACAGCTACCTTCTGCTTCCTCCATGGCCCACTACGACACTCAGATGTGGCCATGAGAGCAATGTATCACAGACACACAAACACACACAGACCATTGTGGAGTTGTGGAACTGTGGAGGTGGTGGATGGACCCTGGGCACTTTTTGTTCTGTCTTGTTCTAATGCTGCATGGTCCGTCTTGCACAAAGAAAATGTTTCTAAATCTGTATCTGGACTCAACCTTCACTAAGCAGCCTCTTTGGGGCAATTGTTGTCTCTGTGCCTGTTTTTCTATTTGTCTCTGTCGGCCTGCTCGTCCACATTGTAGGACCATTTGTCTGTATTTTTATCTGTGTGTCTTCTGGCTACATCTTTGTGTGTCTTTGTAAGTATTCTTGCACGTTATCTGGGACAGGAGGAACAAAGGAAGAAGTGCAGTACGTCCACAAAAAGGGACAATACTGGGAACAAGTGAGGTAGGTAGAGAAAGAAACTATTCTTTAAGAGACAAAAATAGTATAGTGAGGAGTCTGAACTGAAATAGGACTGTAGTGTACAGCTTTGAAGTCGCACCGCAAGTGTCAGAAGTTTTGATTTCCCTAAAACAATGTAATAGGGCATTGTTTATCTGTCTGTTTGTCACTTTACGTCCCTCACACCAGCAGACAACACTCTGTACCAAAGTAAACCAACATCAGCCATCTGTGTGGAAATACTGCATCTGTTGATTTGCATCTCACTGATGTTTTTTTTTGTGAAAAGTTGATTGTGAGCTACTCAAGGTGTTATCGCTATGGCTTCGTCCTTTCTTGTCTGTTTACTGACAAAACGCGAAGAATGCATTTGCTTGATGTGAATATACACAAAGCCAACGTGTGAGAGTACAGAGCAACAACATAACAATGCTCCACATTGTTTTGTGTTGAGAGAGTACTCTAATTATTTCATTCTTTCACAAATAATGTTTTTACCTCCCCGTGTAACCAAGAAAATCAATACCCATGCTTTTCAAATGACTAATCACTGCGTAGTTGTGTGTGTAACTCTGTAGCGAGGCAGGAAATAGGGTGGATAAATATGTATTTGAGCTGCATAGCATGACAGCACAAAGGAGTATCTTACGGATCAGTATGCCACTAATAGCTAAAAATAGTGGATGCTCCTTTAAGCAGCATCTGTTTGCCCAGAATTGATTTTGTCACTGACGGTTTAACTGAATGGACCCTTTAGATCAGGAGTCGGCAACCTTTTTCCTTTGAGAGCTAATTTGACAAAATGAAAGTGGCCCAGATTTACTCATCGCACTAAGTTGCTCATCGCCAATAGCAGACATCATTTCTGTCTCACTTTTATGGTCCTTTAATAACATTTCAGTCACTGCAGTAATCGCCTCTATTACAATCCCGCCACAGGCGAATGGATTTTTGTGTGTCGTTAGGATGTGAGCCACTAAATGAAGCCTCTGTTGCTGCGTTGGCCTTTTTCATCGGTTTGGTAATCAGAGACTGTCGTCTTTTAAGCGTTGTTTTCAGCTCCTTTACCTTCTCTGTTACGACAATCCAGATAGTCCCATGAAAGTTGCTGTGGACTTTGGTGAAGCGACGCTTGACGTTACATCTTTTACCGACCGACACGCTTGCACCGCAAATTAGACACACACATTTGTCCTTCATATTCTTGAAAAAAATCTTTTGCCTTTTATTGGCTATTTTGTGCAGTCATTGTAAAATCTGGTGTGCGCTTGCTAGTCTGTTAACATGGCCTAATGTTACGGCGTAACTGATGTAACCAAACTCGAAAGCAGTGTAACTTGTTTATTTGACAGCTGATTGGCAAATAATCATTTTTGTGTCAGAAGGAGGCGGGATATCTATGAATTTGATTGAATAGAGTTTTAAACAGGTTTAAAAAGGGACTTTGTGCTATCACATTTATGTACATTTTCTTTGAACCTTTAGTGAGCCACTGGGTGAGACCCCCTGCTTTATAGTATTACTAGGGCTGTCAATCTATGTAATTGCAATTAATCGCATGATTGTCCATGATTAATCGCACATTTATATCTGTTCAAAATGTATTTTAAATGGAGATTTGTCAAGTATTTACTACTCTTATCAACATGGGATTGGCAAATATGCTTGTTGTGTGTGTATTTATGTATGTATGTATATATAATAATATATTATGTATATGTAATTTATGTATACTGTATATCTATTATTGGAAATCAAGTAACAACATGAAACAATGAAAAATATTGTCCAGAAACCCTCAGGTACTGCATTTAACATAAAAAATGCAGGCAACAACAGTTTGCTGACTATGACTTGCCCCAAACTGCATGTGATTATTGTAAAGTGGGCTTGTCTGTAAAGGGGAGACTCGTGGGTACCCATAGAACCCATTTTCATTCACATATTTTGAGGTCAGAGGTCAAGGGACCCCTTTGAATATAGCCATGGTCCTCGCCAAAATCTATCACAAGTTTGGAGCATTATTTATTTTACGAAATTGTGTTGACAGCCCTAAGTATTACATTACCATCTATAACATGCTAGCTGTAAGGTTTTCTAAACTAAAGCCAAAGATCAAAAAACACACCACAGATTTGTGGGTGACATGAGAAACATAGGAGAGGAGAACAGTATTTTTATTTTTATAATACAACTCCTTGACAGCCAAACTGCATTACCACCTTAGTTCAACCGTAACTCTCTCTTTTTTTTGTATTCCTGAAGGCAGGGACCAAGGGAAATGAAAGGTGTGAGAACAAGAAATTGACACGCCGACAAAAAACGATTGGACACACTGCATAACCCTCCTCTGTTCCACTTTACTGCAGCAAACCACGAAGGAAAGATTGACATCGGGAGGCAAAGTTGATGTGCCATTTCTCACACCAGTGTTTTTTAAGGACTGAGTCAGGATCCAAATGCAGTTTGAAGAAAGATTAGACTGCTACCACGAGCAATCCAAAGCTAAAAGCTATTTTTTCCTTCCAAAGCCATTCCATGTGAGCAACGTGGACAAAATAAGTCTTCATGCTGGTGTGTTTGATTATGCTTCGCGGTGCCCTAAAACACATATCGGCTCAGGTTGTGAGAAAGACCAATTTTAAAATGTGGGTCCCGAGACATTACGGTGACACGCACGCAGTGAAAATGATCCTGCCATCCATTTCAAGTCTGACAACTGAGCTCAGCCTCGTGGATGTCCCTGCCATCTCTAAAGTAATTTTTAAGAATAAAATTCCTCTCGATTTTCATACTCTCCCCCCTGCTCCCTGCAGAGGTGTTATATGTCTACAAAATGACTGCCAAAGGCTGGGGGTCAATACAATACTTCTTCTATGATTTGTGAGAGTTGTCACAGGCAGTGCACAGTGTAAAACAGTGCAGCGGGGTCTCTGTAGACATCATTATATTGATCTATACTCTATACCCGTGTCATTGCAGTGATCAACGATGACAGAAAGACAAAGACTATTGGCCCAATCAAGGCTGAACAAAGACATCACCCATCTACAGTGCGAGTCAGTTGTCTTTGCAAACTCATACCTATTCATAATTCTAAAGTTCAACATTAGCCATCCATCTTCACCGGAGCCTGACAACCTGTGTGATTTATTCAGTCTCGACCATGAAGTATAGATATTGCATAGACTGGACAGAACAAGCCTGAGGGATCTCTCCCAACAGGGTTGATTTACATCCATCCACCCGTCTCTGTGTGTGTGTGTGTATGTGTGTGTGTGTGTGTGTGTTGGCTCTGTACCTGTATCCGTCAGCAGAAACATGCAAGCGTGCTGACGCAGGGGATAAAAAGACACACACCAACGCAGTCACACTGACAGGATGCGGTGGAGTGCGTCGATACCGGATCAATACAGCAAGAAATAAATCAACAGGACCTTAGGGCCCTCGTACATAATCTTAAGTGGGAGTGGGGTGTAATTAGAGCACAATGCTCTCTTAAACATGTACTGTACAACGCCATACGTGTGTTTTCAAGAGCACATTGATAACAGGAGGATTGTAAAAGGTTATTGGTTTGTTGTCACAGCTGTCTTCAGATTCATTTTGCGGCGGTGACAGGATGACATTAGTGAAAGTAATGTATACAGTTAATTAAACTTGTACATGTTAGAAAAAGCCATTCTAAGGTTTACGCACTCAGACTGTTTACTTAGAGCCTGCTAATCAATAACCTTTCTCTTTTCAAACATGTTTCCTTGTGTGGATAAACCCTATATCGACGTAGCAGGTTAACTGGAGGAATGTCACCTACTGGCTTCTCTTTATGTCGAGATTAAATGAAAAATGCCTTTTTAACCCTTTTAGATAACCTCAACGGTTATGTTGTACACATATTTAACAATATGTGCAAAAATAAATAAAAAAAATCGATTTCTCCGTATTTTTATAGCAAAATCCAATCATCTTTTCTTCCTGTAAAACTAGATATGATGTGTGCTTACGTAAGCTAGTAACAACCAATTTCAACAAACAATATCATGACATCCATCCATTAATCCACAACGGTCCAATCAAATGCAAAGGATTTGATTTAAATCCCTTTCGTAACTGTAAAGCGCTCAGATATTCCATTTCACCGGGAATACTCACAATACAGAAGCTAAAGACTCTCTAACTTCTGTTTCACTGGGACTTTAATACCAGTTCAGATTCAGAAGCAAACACTGGTTGATTGGGTGAATGACAGATGGCGTTGTAATGGCATGTAAACAAACCACGTACCAATCAGCTGTGCGCTCGAGATCAGACTCGAGACGTAACCACTTAAAAGTTGGGTAACTCAGTAACTCACCCCTGCAGCTCCTTGACAGACATGGAGATCTTGAGGTTATGTCCCAAAACGTGGAGGGCGGTGAGGATGTCAGCCCACTGCACCATCTCTCCCAGAGGACCCCCCTTCAGCACTTTGGGGCTGAAAACATCTCCAGACTCCTCTGTTAGGAAGCCTACATGGACCAGGATCTGGAGGAGGACAGGGACACATTGTGGCAGAGAGTTAAGAAAAAGTCGGCAGAGAAGCTCAACAACGAAAGAAGAAAAATACCATAGGTGTTAACTAAATATTCAACTGGTGCAGAAGCTTGTTGAGGCTTTAAATTCTGTTAAAGGGATAGTTTGGGTGTTTTGAAGGGGGGTTGTATGAGGTATTTATCCATACTAGAACAAATATTATAGAAATATATATTAGATATTATATCAGAGAAAATATTCTAAATATAGCGTACACTTAATTGATTTTTTTTAGGTGGCTAAAATAAGTTTTGCTGCCGGCCCCGTCCACAGCAGTACATTGCTTTGCTTCCGTGCGGTAACTCCTGTCTGCATCTCCAAACTGGGGGCATGCTGACCGTCATCTACTCTAATATGGTAATACACTGACTATGGATAAGTACCTCATACAACCCCACTTCAAAACACCCAAATTATCCCTTTAATGACTACTGATCATCTACATCAGTCTATAACTAACATGAATTAAAGGGTTTAATACAACTTCAGTCTTAATTTGATAGACTCATGACTACTTTCTTTAGAAGTAAAACCAAAAGTGAGTGCACATGAAATGTGACATCCACTAAGGCATGTATTGTAAGTAAGTAAAAGTTGAACAAAGAAGTTGGTTTATGAATTGTGATGGATGTTTACAACTGATGTTAGGTAACAACTTTACCTTTTACGACTTATTTTGGGCAATGTCACAGTATTCACAAATCTCAGCAATTAACTTTGTGAGAATAATGTTATTATTACCGATGGAACTGATGACCAAAAGGAGTTGTTATAAACTGGAATCATCCCTTAATGTCAACAGACAGTTGTGAAAAAATGGCATGAATATGTTTCTGAATAACTTCCTCTACATTCAATAAACCTTTTACAAACATTAACAAGCATTCTCCCAATACAATTTATTAATTATTAATGATGTCTTGCTTGCTAAGTAGGCCTGACTTTGTTTGTCAACTCTGTTACCTCAATTTGACATTATGTATTGTAGCTCTGAAATCCTGAGTAAAATATCCAAAGAAGCAATAACTCAATTTCAAAAGTGTATTTTACCTGTTAAATTATAAGCCTGAAAACATCCAGTCATTCTTCATTATGTACCACAATGTACATCTATCAGAATAACATACTTTACAGACAACCTGTCTTAATGGTGGTGCAGTAACTCATACACACAATGCACAATGTCGTAAAGTGCATTTAATTTAATCTGATTTATATTATCATTTATATATGTGTGCGTACTGTACTGTATAAAGTTAAGCTCCTTGAAAGTTAAGCTTCTGCAGTGCAAACTGTTTTAATGAGTTTGAGGATTAAAATCATTAGAATTTTCAGACTCTTCCAAAAGGAAATTATGGAAACTGAAAAGTAATTCCAGGAAATCCCCAATGAATTATCCCATCATGCTCCAGTGGAACAGCATGTAGAAATCCATCACTATGGACAACTCATTTCACATGCACCGCATGCCTATACAGATAACTGCTGTAACTAATTCCTATAGGCACCCGATGGGAATCTCTTTTGCTTTAAAACATTGTATAACACCTGTGAAGGAATTATCACAGTATATACGTTGCACTATTATACAACTTTACACTTACAGGCTACAGTCCTGTCATGCATGTCCACACAGCTACTGCGTAATTAGTGCAACCCACCGAGAAATGAGCAACACGTCGCCTATTGCGGCGGATTAGACACAGCCATGTCCAAACGCTGCTCTGCTGAGTAATCCTGATTAGCCAACGCAGTATGAACACCTCCATGCAACATACAGTACATAATGAGCTTAAGGCCAACTGTGTGGAGTTTGCCAGAAAGTTTTGACATTGATTGCTTACTATGTCTCTCTCTCTCTCTCTCTGCTTGTATGTAAGTGCATGTGCGTCCCGTGTCTGTACCCCCACAGCTGTGAACTGTAGAGGTAATGATTAAAAGCTTCCAAGAGCTTTTCAGAAGCGCGCCGCAGTGCACTCTCTTATTACTCGCTTCCCCTCTCCCATCATGCCACATTAGCCACAATGTACTAATGCTTGAAGGTTACCGTACGAGACACTGGCGCACAACAAACAAACAGACATACGGCTCCTACACATCAAATATCCTGGAGAAGATTATGTCTGACTAACAGAAAGAGAGAAAAAAAAAAACACTGGATATCTGATATCTAACTATTTTCAAAGGTATAATATGTAACAACTGTCGGTTGGTGTTGTAAACACACAGCATTCAAAATTGGCCACTCTTCCTCAGCTCAACTAGCGAGAGGGAGAGAGAGCTATGGTTTGAACGAAGAGAGAGCGCCGTCAGTAAGAACAAAAAGCAGCGAATCAGAGAAATAAAACGTTATTTTCTGACTGATTCACGGCGGTTACGTTCTAAAACACAAATAAACACATAACCAACTCCGCACAACCCCGCGGGGAGGTGCTGAGTTGCTGGATTTTGAATGAATGCAGCCGAAAAGCAGACTGTCCTCTCTGTCTGGTGTGTGCCTCGGTCAAACTGACACACAGATAGCAGCGAACAACAGCCACTGAACACAGCAGAGGAGAGACAGAGGAACAGGGGAACTCACAGCGATGTAACAAACCAGTTCTCATCCGTCAAATACGGCTGCAAAACATCTAAAGGGGGACTTGTGCCCATCGATGTATAATGCAGAAGCCAAGGGGTCTCTGCGGAAACAGACATTTCTAGCGGGGCATAAGTGATGATTGAGAGGGATTATATTTATCAGTCTATGCATTGTTTATTAGGAAATTGTTGCATATTATACCTTTAATATAGATATACAGTCAATATACTGTATATAGTGATGGAAGGTTCTTTTGTATTATAGCTGTAAACAGCTGCCGAAGTCATTCCACTAAAGTTAAGATGTACAAACTGTGTGGACAATGGTGTGTATGCAGCAGAGTCAAGCTCCAGTGAGACTCCAGCTGGCGTGAAAAATCCCCTGATTTAATAAGCCTGCTCTATTAACTTCTGCTTCATAAAAAAAGATAAGTGAAATTTAATTACAGTTTGGGTGGCAGATGGCAAGAGTGAGAATTCACGGCGCCAACACTGTTCACTCTCTTTGGCTTGGCGGCGGTCGGTGGTGGCGGCGCTGGTGAGAGTGCATCGCACAAACACTGGCGAGCACGCAAAAGTGGAGACAGAAGGAGGTGAATTTCACATACTGGCAGCGGCACAGTAGCATTGCTAAATAAATATGAGAAATATATCACACAGCGGCAGCAGAGCTGAATAACTGCGGATTGGATTCTGTAAAACTGGCATCCACACACAAATGAAAAGTTAATAGGGAGAGAGGTGAGGGTGCTTTACAAAACCTGGCAACTTGCACCGTGATCTAGACTGCTGAGGGGGGATTTCACTTTCTCTGTAATAGGCGGTATTTATCTCCATTTGCAAAATGCTAATTCCTCTGTATGGGAGCCGAATTAGAGTGGAGTTCAATGACACATATCAGAGCAGCGCTGGAGAGGTAACCTTTATATCACAGAATAGGAATCAATAGCTAGAACGGAGAGGAGAGAGAAACTAGTGTGGGTGGTTTCGCACTGTGTTTTATAGCGCAGATCGCCGGCACACACACACTCTCTCGCCAACACAACCTCGCATATTTGCTCACAAGCACTCACTTGAAAATGAAGATGAACGGGTGAGAAAAGCCACACAATGGGAAGTCGACTGATGCTAAAGCTGCACTTCCTCGTAAACTCCCGCATCACGGCCAGCTGCCTCCCTCAGGAATCTGATCACACACCAGAGAGTGGAGCTCTTTATACGGTGGACTTATGGCACTCCCAGATGGTGTGTGTCTGAGTGTGTGATGGTTTTTTGAAATTGTGTTTGTTTTTGTTGTTTTTGACTGCATTTGTCGCACACTGACATACATCAGCGAACTCGGTGCATGTGTGGATGTTCGCCGCGGATGCTCGCTCAGTCGCCGTGAGCTCGGGGGATTCTCCAAAGGATCTGACGCTACTCTCTCTACTGTTATCGTCCCGTGGGGATCGAGCACAAAGACCTGCCAAACCCACTGAGACAGACAGAGGGGTGCGATAACAACGCTCTCATCTCTCGCTCACCTTTACGACGTCCCATCTGCCGGTGCGCATGTTCACGCGCCACCCCTCTCGCAAAACTTTTATGCCGCAAATCAAGGTCTTTTCACAACATCGTCCCTGCTCTAAATGTGTTTTTTTTTGTGACTGGGATAAGCTGTTGAAAAGGAAAGTCTACTGTCTTTCATGCGCTGATGTTAGGAATGTTTCATGTAAAATCCTTGGAAAGTCCTTGGTGCGCACATATGAGAGTAGAAGTGGCTCTCAAGTGTGTGGTACCACTCCATTGCTCTGCTCCACTCATCACTAACTGGCTAACGACAGAGGAATGCTAATGCTTGTCTCGGCATCTGTTAGCGCAACACTTCACATGAATGCATGTGTGTTTGAGTGTGTGTGTGTGTGTGTGTGACCCTGTTCACTCATGCACTATGGCCCCTGTGAAGGTCGCAGCTGTCCGACGGAAGGCCACGGGTGGCAACGCAAGCTGGCGCTGCCAACCATCGCTACTCTACCCTTAATTTCACCTTCTCCGTCATCCTCCTTCTTTTTTTTACTACAGAGTTACTTTGCCCTCTTTATTTCTCCTCACGTCTTTCCTCCTCGTTGTCACATTTCCTCCAACCTGCTTCCTCCCCCTCCTCCGTCTTACTTTTTCTTATCCCTCCTCACTCCCCACTTCACCTTCCATATCCCATTAGTCTCCTACTCTGTCTGCACTTCATCAGTCAGAGGTCAATTAACTCTCAAGAGGGCAGACGCAGGGAGAAATTAACAGTTTGGCATATGCTGACAAACACACTAAATGTGCATGCTCAATGCACACCAAGTAGGCGAAGATGCACACAAAATCGCTCGCTGAGACACTTAAACTGACTCCAGACAGGCAGTGGCTGCGCTGTAGCAGGTTAACAGGATAAGGTCAGCGTCCTTGGATCTGTACTATCGTCTCTTAAAAGCCTCTCCATTATGCCACGGCTTAGCTGAATATGTCTTCTCTGATGTCTAGAAAAAAAAGAGAACAGCAATTTGCAATACACAAAATATTCCATCAGCGACGTTATAATGGCTGAATGGGTTGACCCGGGCTTTTGATTGAGTCTGATAACGGCACGAAAAAAAAAGATGGGTTCTCTCAAACGTATACCTGCTTTGAAAGTGAAGTGCAGAAAAAGGTCGAGCTCCACAATCACAGAGGAAACAGGCAGATTAATCGCAAAATAAAAGAGCTTTCCTAGAATATATTAAAGCTGGCTTCTACTTCATTCAGTGCGGCGCCCTGCACACAAAACCTAAAATCTCTCAAATACATTTGACTGAATGTCTTGACTTCAGAATTACATTTCTCAAAGTTTCCTCGGTCACTTTCATGCACACTCACACCTCCCCGCTTCCCGTCCTTGCATCTGCCGCTGAGAGTTCAAAAGAATCATCTTGCTTTTTTCTCTCCCTCTCGATCGTTTCTCCCTCCACACTTGCCTCTCTGCTCCGCTAATTTATTCCTCTTCTGAGTAAACATCCACTCCGCTTACAATCAAAGGGAAAGCCAAACAAGGAAACACAACTGAACCAACAGAGCCCCATTGGAATTGTAAAGACTGCACACTCGAGCAGAATGCTAACGTTGCTGTTGGAAGCGAGGGATTTTTGTTGAAGACAAAAGTTAGGCGAGTGCGAGGCCGCGGTCAATTCACATCAGACAGTGTTTTTACCGAGGTCAGAGTTAATTAAAATCAAACAGTGTTCTCCATCTCAACGTTAAAGTGAGGGATTATTTTACAGTTGAAGTGTAAATGAATCTTCCCGCGTGGGAGGAGGGTAACAGTCCAAAATGGTGAATCTGACTGGTACAGACTGAGATTTAATTTTCAAATAAAACGTATGAGATTCTGCCTTTGGCTTTTATTGCAATGATATCCAATTAGCAGTCATGCACACACAGACATTTTTTACTCCCATTTCTAATTATTGTGATAAACAGCTTTTGACAGCCAAGGCTAACTCTTGCAAACACCAGGACATCTGCTGTTCAGATAGCTGCAGCACGTTGTAAGGCAGGGAGGCTGTTCAAGCAGCCACGGAGCCGTGATAGAGGATAACAAATCCCCTCAGTGCACTACAAGAGAGGAGAACATCCATCTCAGTGACAGAGGACTATTTCCACCCTTGTTAACTTATTTTAGAGAGGCAGAGACGAGGGGTGCAGAGAGAGACATTTTGGGGGAAAAGAAGCAGAACGTGTGCTTGATCTGCCTCCGTACATTAACTCATTCATTTGTCAATATATTCTTAACTGAGACATTACGAGTCTGCTCACAGCGGGGTGAGAAATGTAATAGGTATGGAGGCTGCACAAAACTAAAATGCGGTGCAGTGAAAGGTTACATGCAGCAAAGAAAAGTTTCTAAGATTTCCAAAGTTTAAATTAATATTGCTTTCGTTGACATTTGGAAAAGTAAGCCTTAAACTTCACCCTTAGTTTTACATCTTTAACAGTGAACAACTCTGGGTCTGAAAATCGAAGCCAATGCTGAAGTGCCTTAAACTTGCATTCTTTCTAACAGCCAGCAGGGGGCGACTCCTCTGGTTGCAAAAAGAAGTCTGATTGTATAGAAGTCTATGAGAAAATGAGCCTACTTCTCTCTCAATTTATTACCTCAGAAAACATTGTAAACATGAGTTAATGGTCTCAATCGCTAGTTTCAAGTCTTCTTCAATAAAGTATGATGTTCATTTAGTAAATTATGGTCCCATTTAGAGGCAAATAGACCATAAAGCAGGGTATGCTTTAGGGCGTGGCAGGTCGTTGCCATGGCGTTGTCCGGTCTGGGAGTCTTATTCAGCGTTTGGTTTGCTCCACCCTCTGGTGTCACTTCTGGTTGCAAAAAACCAAGATGGTGAAGGACAAAATGCAGAACTCGAGGCTTCAAAATGGCAGTCCACAAACCAATAGATGACGCCAAGGTGACTACGTCCACTTCTTATATAAAGTTTTATGATTTTTCACCATTTTTTTAATGAAATACCCAACATCCACAGGCACCTCGGCCTTCCAGTCTTTTGTGTCTTGCTCACCTCTCGACTCCCCTCTCCACCTCCATCAATCCTTCCCTAGTCCATATTTTACAATCCCTTCCCCAACACCATCCATCCCCCCTCTTGTCCTTCCTTTCTCATCTTTTTCTCTTCTCCTTCTGGCGCTGGCACATGCTTGGCATTTCATCATAATCCCGATCGTTCATAATCATCATTTCTCACCTCACTTTTCCCTTTCATGTCTTCTCTCTCATCTACCCTTGCATCTCTTTCTTCCTTTCTCTCACACTGGCATTCATGCCTACTAGCAAGAAGTAGCCATATCCATACCACACAGCTTCGGTGCCAACCAAAATGAGGTTTTAACAATTTGACAGTACGATACTGCGGTAAATTCTTCTTTTAGAGTACACAGCTTTGAGAACTATCTAGGAACGAGTACATGCCAATTACAGAAGAAGAATACAGACTTCAGCAATGGATGACAACCTATCATTACCTCGTCATTTACTCTCACTATACAGACTGAGAACCCTCAAGAAGCATCTGAAAAAGGCTTTTTATGTCCGACTACTTGAGTGGAAAACAGTATTTCCCATCCCTTGGATCTTTGAATTGAAATGCTTTTAGCTAACCTTGAATGTTCTGTTTTATTTTATTGCATTTGTAGATCACTTTGAGTCTTGTTCATACTCATACTCAAGATGGTATTATCTGGTACTATAAGCTGCACTATGTGTAACTTTAATGTCTTTCTATAAAGTCCTCTCTTCTCCCTCCTACTGTACCTTTTTTTAAATACACTACCACTGTTGTGCTTTGGTCTGTATTGCAACACTATTCACACCATTTAAGCTTTTGATCTCTTTGTTATTGCAAAGTCTTTCTCAGCTCCACTTTAAATTTAGCCATGAAAAGAGTTATTACAGTACCTGATCACAGTGGAAAGAATAAACACTTTACCCAACATCCTCCATCATCAATCACCCTTTAATTTTTTACCCCCCTCCTCCTCTCACCCTCTTCTGGTCCCTCCATCGTTGCTCCAGCTTGGCATCCAGGCGGTTGGCGGCCGTCGCCCACTGCAGTGCGAGCCGGCGGATCCTGCGCTTCATGAAGCTGAGGGACTCCTTTCCTGCCCCGACCTGGTCCAGCAGCACGGAGAGGTCTGTGCGGAAGGCAGCCTGGGAAGGTAATGGATTGAAAGTAAAAAGAGAGATGGAAAGAAGTGAAGAGAAAGTGTGAGAATGTAGAAATCGGGCAGAAAGAGTACCACAGTCGTTTGAAATTTTGCACCAGCAATATGGGTGTTAATCTCAAGCTTTTAGCTGTGCTAGTGGTGTAACTCTAGGCATGGCAGTGTCACGGTGGGTCCACCACCTTGGTCCAGACTGAAAGGATGGATTCCCATGAAATTTGGTGCAGAAATCTATGGTGCCCAGTGGATAAATCCGGTTGACTTTGACGATCCCCTGGCTTTTCCTCTAGTGACATCAGAAGGTTGACATTTTTTGCATTCTTTCTAACAGCCAGCAGGGGGCGACTCCTCTGGTTGCAAAAAGAAGTCTGATTGTATAGAAGTCTATGAGAAAATGACCCTACTTCTCACTTGATTTATTACCTCAGTAAACATTGTAAACATGAGTTTATGGTCTCAATCGCTAGTTTCAAGTCTTCTTTAATACAGCATGATGTTCATTTAGTAAATTATGGTCCCATTTAGAGTCAAATAGACCATAACACAGGGTATGCTTTAGGGCGTGGCTACCTTGTGATTGACAGGTCGCTACCACGGTGTTGTCCGGTCTGGGAGTAGTTTGTGTTTTCATCTTATAACTTTAACCCTTTCACATTGTGTTTTCAGTTCATGAAAGTTAATTGTAACGTTTTGGTTGCCTAAAAATGTTTTAGTCAGCGTCCGGTTGTACTTAGCTCCGCCATCTCACTTCTGGTTGCAAAAGAAAACAAGATGGCGGTGGTCAGAATTTTAATTTGTCCAATATTTTGTCTCGTCATCTCAACAGTTTAGTTTTCTTTACATGAGCATGACAGCCTCTTAGAACCGTTTGTCTTTCTGTAGAGTCTTATGTAGTTTTGTCTTTTATTGGCTTGAATGCTGTTAAAACACACTGGCTTTCAAAGCAACTGAAATCTGTATCTGTAAATCTTTTTCCTGTGTGTGTTGGTAATTCTGTATTTTCTGCAAAAGGTAGAATTTGAAAAGAATAAACCGTTTTGCAATGTGATGCAATAATTGCCTTGTCAACATTAATATTCTAGAGAAGTATTTCAAGAGAAACTGTGCCCTAAGAGAACTGTGTTCACTCTGCTATTTGTTTTACTGTTTCGAGGCTGGCTTTAGTTTCCCCCTGTCAAAGAAAAGCTACAACAGCATGCATTTTCTAACTAATGCCATAAACACTCCTCTGAGAACAACCTTGGCTCGGCCCTGTTTATGTGCAAGATACAGGACGACTGTAATCCACAGTTCAGTAATTTGGGTCACAGAGTAAGATGGAGATATCAGTCGTCATTTACAGCGACATTCTGCTTTACCTCCACAAATAAAGTCTAAAGCAAGGTGAAACTATACACGCAAAGATATCACTTTAATAATGTCTTTAAACATTCATGATTGCTTTGTCCAAGCCACTGTACCTGGGAACAATACCAAGTGTGCCTGAAGACTTTCCTTATTCCATTTGGTGAACATCTGAATTCAAAGACCCTTGTTATCGCTGCACAGGCCCAGAGGGCACCTTCACCTGTACTGTTGCCACCAATGTGAGGAACAGTTCATATTAAAATATAGGCAATTTCATTGGCCTGTGATAAAAAGCTGGCGATAATAACTGTAAAATTAAAAGTGGAGCATTTTCCTTTCCTTTATAAAAGCCAAAAAAGTGAATAACGGAAGACTTTCACTGTTCAATTCATGATTGTAGAAAATAGAGAACAAGAGCTAGATACTGTATGTGTAAGTACGTTTTTGTGGGTATGACTCTGCAAACTGCTCACACTAGCGTTAGTGTGTGTCTCTGTAAGGAGTTTAAGGATTACTGTTCCATGATTTCAAAGTCAATGTTGAGAAAAATAGAGGGTGGAGGAGATTGATGAGGGGGATCAGGCCTGTTTTAATTAGCCGAGAGTGAAGCGGGTCAGATGAAGGTTAACTATTATGTAGTGATGGGGGCAGACCGCTCCGATTACCGAACAGCTTCTTTTGAACAAAAAGCACAGCTAGCGCTCTTATTCTCCCTGTTTTGATTGGTACTGTGGACATGTGACTGACAACATAACAACCATCATGAGTCACTCTTTTCATTTATAATTTTTCTGTTTTTATTCTTATTACAGGCTTTCTAAAACTAAAAATACAAAAGGCAACGATTTGTGACAAATTCTAGAGTGAGAGAAATATTTCTGATGGTATTTTTGTTTGGTAAAAACTGTAATTATAACACAACCATGTCTTATTTGTCAATGTGACTAAAAGCAACATTGCTTGTCTAAAGTCTTTTCTTTTCTCCGACTCTACTCTCTATTCATCAAGGACTGAAGATTTGAGCTTTAATTTTTATTTCGGTGCCAACGGCGCAGAAAAGCTTAAAGAGAACCTATTATGCTTTTGTGCTTTTCACTTTCCTTTAGTGTGTTATGTAGTTTTTTGTGCATGTAAAAGGTCTGCAAAGTTACAAAGCTCAAAGTCCACTCCAAAGGGAGTTACTCTCCCCCACATAAACACTGCTCCTGAACTGCCTGAAACACCTTGCTTGAAGTCCTCCTTTTTCTTCTGTAATGTGGTGATGTCACCGAATAACACATTTGTATGATACCTGCCTAACGCTTACTTTGACACGCCCTAAAACAAAGCTAGTTAGAGCAGAGCTGGAGTGGAGTCCGAAGAGTTTGGTTCAATTGACCAATCACAACGGGGGGCAGGTGCTGAAACAGAGCGTTTCAGACAGCGTAAGCATTTTTTTTAACATTAAAACATGTATACATGTTCTAATAGAAACCCAAAATACAAGTATGCACCTAAAAAAAGCGTAATAGGTCCTCTTTAAAAAAGGTCATGAGATAAGAATCATGATTTTCTTTTACTTCACACTACTCATTTGGTTGGTCTACAATTAAAAACCTATACTTTTTTAGTAACGCAGAATGCAGTGGAAAAAAAATCCACAGTCAAATCAGCTTCCACAAATCATATACAGTGGCCAAAAGGGGACAGTAGTTACATTCTTTCTTGAATACATGACAGCGAAATGTGAAAATGTGAACAGGGTGAAATACAGCAAAGGTTACTCTTAATAATCATCTGCATTCTTTGGCCCTCATTTCTACCCTCACAGTATTCTATGAATTTCCAAAGGAGCTGTTGCCCTGATTCCCCATTAATTTGTACCACTGTAGTATTTCCACATAAACTTGGTGAACTTGGTGCACACTTGGAGAGTCTGAACTAGGAAAACAAACAGGAAATAGAGCAAATCTGCAACTGGTGTGTTTATGTGAACTTAATAAACAGAAAATCGATCTATGTTTAACCCCTAGCTTGTGAGTCATGGGTATTAACTGGGAAGGTGAGGTATCTGTGAAACAGCCACAAATAAAGAGACGAATATCCTGTTCATAGAGCAGAGGGTAAAGGTCCTCTGCTGTCCTGGCAACAGGTTTGGCATCATATTTTTACAGGAATAAATGCGGTCTGTATTATTTCCTCTGAAAGTTGCTACCGCTGAGTATGTTTAAATGATTAAAGAGGACCTATTGTGCTTATTTTCAGGTACATACTTTGATTTAATGTTAAAAAAAATGCGTTATCTTTCTCATACCGGCTGTGCTGCAGCACGTCTTTTCCCACTCTGAAACACTCTAACTAGCTTTGTTTGAGGGCATGCCAAACTAGCTGCTAGGTAAAGTGTTACTTGGTGACATCACAATGTTGCAGAAGAAAAGGCAGGACTTCAATCAAGGCTTTCCAGGCAGTTCAGGAGCAGTGTTTCTGTCTGGGAGAGTAACTCCCTTCAGCTTCGACTTTGGGCTTTGTAACTTTGCAGATCTTTTACTATACCTGCACAAAAAACTATATAACACACTAAAGGAAAGGGAAAAAGCACAAAAGCACAATAGGTCCTCTTTAACTTGTGGTCATAACATCACTGTAGTAGGCACTGTGCATGTAGTTAAGTTATGTTTAAGTATAAGTGGTTGCTAGTTGCTGCTTTCGTAGTGCATGTAAGCGGTATTGTAAGCTGCGACGTTTAGGAGATGAGCCAAGTATAATCACTTGTGTATTTACTGTACGTCCATCAACTGTCAACTGGCAGCCTTCACCCACTATGCATTTGTATTTCTCAGTATACCTGCGTGTACTGTATGTCTGACACATCCATAGTAACATGTTATTTTGCATGTTAGTGAGTAGTACTCCTCTCACCTGTCTCTTGGGCGCCTTTGGCTGCAGAAGATACTGGGTGGGGAGGCTGCTGTGGTTCCTCCAGATCAGCGGGGGGCAGAACCACTCCACCTCGCTCAGGTAGACGAGGAACGAGCAGTCCGAACCGTCGACACCGTAGAAGGCATAGCATGGGTCCGATGTCCAACGTGCACGCATCCACTGCATGGTATACGGAGAGCGCAATTTACATTCAGGCACCAACAAAATCATATAAAAAGGATAATAAACTATTTTCTACAGCAGTGGTTCCAAAACCCTAGGACCATGCACGGATGATTTGCTACTGGGCTACAAGGACAATGTATAACTCAGCAATAAAAACTGAATAATTATATACAATTTACAGCCTAGTTTTGCAGCAATTACCTTAAACTTGGCGCAATTTGTCTCTACTGTATCTATCCTTATCACGCCATGTGGCATCTCCAAACCCAAAAGGATAGTGACTTGAAGTAGCAATTCAAAATCATTACTGCAATTTTATACCTGCTGTTTCCAAATGAAACTAACACATTGACACTCACGTCTACTTTGCCAGGACACTCTGGAAAGCGGGGGTCTCTTGGTACTTCGCATTGGCTTGACGTCCCATCTCTCACGGCTTGTAAAGACACAGCGAGTGAAATGTTAACTTCAGTAATAAAACATGCATATATTTATTTATGTATAGATTTTGTAAGCTGGACACGCCGGGATCCACTCCCATTTCTAAATATCAAGCTAAATGATGAATCGATACATGACTCTTCTGAGTGAAATACCTTGCTTCACCCACCATCACTGCTTCATTAGTCTAATCTTAGCTCGCTGAAGGCTTTAATATTTATTCTCCGGTGTAAAAACTATTCCAACAGCAATCAACCAGTGTAATATTATCTATCAGCTCATTGAGCAGCATATGGTGCATGTCAAAGTCTCTTTTATTTCTTTAATCAAACAATTCTCACAAACTGCAGACGTGAACTAGTTTGACCCCTCAGAACCAGAACCAGGTTACAGTGCGGCTCGCACGAACAGCTCTGTTCCACTCGCCTGTGGAAGTTTTATGGCAATATTCTCTTCCTCCATCATCATTAACATCATCACTTCCAGTGTATGCTAGCGTGTGCCATATGCGCCGTCCGTGCCCATAAATCCCTGTGGTTTCCCCATTGCAACATCGCACCATATCTGCTCTACTGCAGTGCCCACTATTCACTGGGCCTGACAAAGCAGCACAGCCCGTGTCCCGCTGCTGCCAACCATCCTAGGGTTACGCTAGCAAAATCCGTCTGCTCACTTAGGCTACACTCACTGCATTAATTGCTCCACTGACTTAGTTAACTGCTTCTTTGCTGCTGATGTGAGGAAAAAGAAGGGAAGAGAGTGACGGAGAGAGAGAAGGGGAAGTGAAATGATGTCGTCCGAGAAGAAAACCATTGCCATTTCTGATTGTTTTTCTGTCTTTCTATCCTCCCTCTTTCTCTCTCTGGACCAGCATATTTGCCTTCTCTCTAGGTTCCGTCTGTTTCCATTTGCCTAATGAAAAAGAGACATTTCTCCACATAAGTCTTCCCGGGGGCTCCTCTCCATCGACTGACAACACACACTGAGACACACACTGCTTACAAATATGATTACAATAGCAACCACGGCAGCAACAATTTGAAACGTGGTCAACTAACAAAATAAAAAAACTTGACTCCTGTCGCTGCAAGACAGAAAATAAAAGCCTCGTCAGTGCTTGAGGGGAAGGATATTCTAATCACGTCCTCTTTCTCACTCTCGCTCTCTCTCTCTCTCGCTCTCCTGTCGTTCCCTCTCGCACATGCCTGACCACGAGATAAATAAACCGCCACTGAGCCGTATGATAATAAAGTCTGCCGGCAGTGTTTCAATTCATCTGTGATTAGAGAAAGCAGCAGTGTTTTCATTTTGGCGTGTGCCGTCGTCCCTGCAGATGCAGTGGGGAAAAACAAAAGGAGATGTAATGCTCATTTATTCTCATGTAAAGAGTTGGGCAATTACCCTCAAGAGAAAAAGCGGGAGAGGAAAATGAGGAGGAAAGAATGATCATAATGGTGGTTATATATTATGTGTGTGTGCAAAAACTGGGTTGATTAAAAATGTGCAAGAGCAAGGCAATAGAAAACAACAGGGCTGGATGGGAGCAATAAAAGCAATGATGGGATATACAGAGATGGCCACAGTGTCCCGCATTCACAACAGAACAGTGCTTTCAATATCTACTTTCCTAAAAATATAATCAATCTGCTATCTAACTAGAAGGTTTTCCTGGATTTGACTTGTGTTAAGCTAGGAAAAGCTAGAAACAAATGTTGCAACTCTCAGATCTTAATGTTTTCAGATTTTGGGTTGATGTTTTTGATAACCTATTTTTAACTTTACTGCTGTAATGCGCACATTGTTACAATATTGCTTTTTATGTTTTAGTGTGGAGGATATCAAAGTGAAACTGTCACCTGTGTATTTGGGCAAGATGTGTGATTTGTGATTTCTCTTACTCTGTAATCTGTGATGAATTCTCTTCTGTTCTGTTGTGAGTAACAGCAGCTATTGAAGTTTAGCTCCAACACAAGCTGACAGCTGCGCACGAGTCCAGCTGCGCTTCAAGTTGAACATTACTGAAGAATTACACTTAAAGGAACAGTGTGTAACATTTCAGAGGATCTATTAGCAGAAATGGAATATAATATTCAGAACTATGTTTTCATTAGTGTATAATCACCTAAAACTAAGAATCGTTGTGTTTTCGTTAGCTTAGAATGAGCCCTTCATATCTACATAGGGAGCGGGTCCTCTTCACTGAGTCTGCCATGTTGCTCTGCCATGTTTGTACAGTAGCCCAGAACGGACAAACCAAACACTGGCTCTAGAGAGAGCCTTTTGCATTTTTACGTTACCTGAAGGTCACCGTAGTTCTCCGACATGCTTGTGAAACTGCGGTAACGTGAGCCGCAGTTTTGCACTTTACGGTTCACATTACCGCAGTCTTGGAAAGGGAGGAGTGAGCGGAGGGGTACTCAGTTGGTTGCAATCTGCAACCACACCACTAGATGCCACCAAATCCTACACACTGTAACTTTGATGTAACTGTTTTTTTTCTTTTGAAAGGTTGTTTGCAAGTTTACAATCAACCGTCTCCCTACATCCACTCTAATGGGAGAATGGTTAGAGGTTAAAACCCATTACATTGAAAATCTTATGATCTGCATCACATAGTACTGCATTTAGTAGTAGTAAATATTGTGTATTATTCTTTGCTGTTTTGCTAACGTTAGTTTCTTATCCCCGATCATTCACTTGTAAAGGCACTTCAGGTTGGTGCTGTTCACTGTTTATTGCTGACACCATACTGTTAATGCTTGGATTGACACCGAAAGCTCCATAGCTTCGAAGCTTCAACTGTTGCCATGGTATTCAACGTCCAAAACACTCTATGAATGCTTCGTTTTTAATTTTCTTTTTAATATAGAAGTATGTAATAATAATCTATAAATCCCCAAAATAGCCCAAGAAATAAGGAATATCCCACAACATTATTCATTATTCATATTCAACATTAATTATTAGTAGTTATTCTCAAACCGATATTACTGTTTGTTGTGTGCAGAGGTGCGTGTGTGTACAGTAGTGCGGCAGCGGCACTGAAATGGGGGAGATGGAGACAGACAGAAGAACATGTCAGTCGCGCTGTGAAGCTCCGAATACATTTGAATATTTTTCACCAAAGCTTTGAAGCCCCAGAAATGGCATTCGGGACAGCCCTAGTTAATGTTGTCATTAATTGTGGATGTCTCCCATATGTGGACTATAGGTCATTTTCTATTGTGTATGTTTGGTTTTTAAACCACTATCTTAAGTTGCTTTTACCAAATCTGCCAAATAAATGCATTGAAATGAGTGGATTGGATGAGATGCTTTGGTGTTTGGTGCACAGAATTGCTTACTTATTGTGTTCGTGTGATTTAATTGTGCCGTATATTTCTCTACATGGCTGTTTGTAATTAGGGCTGATTGATCTACGGCATGATGAAGTCTCTAAATCTCTCTACAGGGACAATAAAGTGTTTCAGATCAGATGCTGTATAATTACACAGTTCATACACTCACTTCTTTTTTCAAACGTTACGCTTTCTTTATCATATCTTGTGCATAAATAATGTAAAGTAAAACGAGGGGGGTAAAGGCATTTCACACTGATGATGATGATGGATGACTGGTGCTGTACCTCTTCCTTGCACCATGCTGCTTTGCAGTATCTGCTCCACCCTGGTGGCCATGTTGGAGACATTCTGGGCGATAGCTTGGATCCTCTCCACCAGGCCGGCTGGTTGAAACCTGCACACACACACATAACAAAACACAAATGTAGAGTGATTAAGGCGTGTGGGAAACGACTGTCGTCACACAATGTAAACTCAATTTAAAACAAAGTGCCCAAGCTCTTATCAGCGATTCCTCCTCTCCCGGTGCTATCACCTCACTTCAGTCATGGGCTCGTCTCTCTCCTCTCCAGTTATTCACATCTTTAAGTTGTGTCTCATTGTTGTTTCTACTTTTCTTTCCTGTCTCACTCTTCTCCCACTTGCCTCTCCTTCTCTGCATGCCCTCCCTCCCTTCTTACATCTCAACAGATGTAGAAGTGTTAGTGGGAGATGCAAATTGTTAGACACTTGGTTGGAGCGTGAAATAGAAAAAGACCTGTGCTGTTAATACCACTTCCTCTGTAGGATGAGAGACTTCCTATTCACATAATAAGCTGGGTGGGAAATGTGTGTGTGTGTGTGTGTGTGTGTGTGTTTGTTGTGTGTATGTGTCTGCATCCGTGTGTGTGCTCATTGTAGTTCCGCATATTTCCGAAGCATCTGACTGCACGATTGCACGTCACGCAAGGCCAAGCCTGCGTACCCACACATGCTCATACTGCTGCTGTGCCCATTATGTCCATTCAAATGACTTGATTTCAGTGTGCACCGAGTGTGTGTGCGTGTGTGCGTGTGTGCGTCTTCCTGTTTCTCGGTATTGTCTAATCAGCAGATGGTATTAACCCTCATTAAAGCCAGAGGATTAAACGCAGCATAATAACACATCACCGTAGATGATGATCAGAATTATTGATTATGTTTGTGTGTGTGTGTGCATGATGGAATACAAGGCTGCTGAACTAACTAAATGCCAACAGCAGCTGCATGAAAAATGAACTAAAAAAAGAGTAATGGGACCGAGGGAATAATGCGAGGAAAGTATGTTTGTTGCTTTACAAAGTGTAAACAAAACAAAAAGGAGGCAGCCATCAAAGTCACAGGCAGTCTCCACGCTCCATTAACAGCTTTGTAAGTGTCACTTGTAAGCGTTGCTAAGTGTGTTTGCATCCCGTATAATATGTTCACCACAACAGAGAAGTCATTATTCTCTAGTGCAGAGGTTTTCAAAGTGGGAGGCGTGCCTCCCCAGGGGGATCCAAACAGTTTCAGGGGAGGCTCAGTGCATGGAAGCGAAAAAAATATTACATTAGTTATCAAAGAAGATCACATACTCAACATTTGTCTGAGGGAAGGCCCACATTCTCAGACTTTGAAAATCCCTGCTCTAGAGCATGTATATTTCAGGGGCAACAGCTGTCTCCAAAACATTATCAAAATTTGCATGACATAATATTCAGTATTTCTGTTACACAACATAAAGCGTTTTACACAGACATACACTATCTCTGTATGTTAGCCTGCCTGGCATACATTAAGGGATCTGGGAGTTAAAGTTGCTAATTACGGGATTGGGAGCGTTTCTATTGCCTCCCAACGGCTCTCAACATCGCTAAGGTGAGCCGGCGGCTCGCAGCTAACGGTGCTAACGGTGCAAAAAATGTCAAAAGTGCTGGCAGAGCAAACAGTGTTAACTTGAGGGGGAACTGGAGGGTGGGTGCTATGCTTCCGCAATGCCACGTTCGGTCAGGATGACGTTATCAGCTGTAATCGCCGTATTAGAGCAGTGGGGCACGCTCACATGCATATGCACTAAAAGCAGCCTGCCGGCTATGCCAACAAATCAAGAAGAAGAAGCTCGGTTTACAACACACACAGAGGAAGAGTGACCTCCTTCTCTGCTCAGGTAGACATTACGCCTATATATCTTTACATAGCATATATTTTTTTGCTGCTATATTAATGCTCTGGATATCGAATTAAGCTCCTTTAAATTTCTTTTATCAAAATCATACAGCTTTTGTTCATTTAGACTCGCATTAGCCAAAACTAAACATGCCAATGGATGCCATTCATCCAGGATCTACATTTCCAGTATTATCAGTATTTGATATTTCTATTAATAATTTAACTTATTTTAAAATTGTTTTAACTTGTGTAATTTGCAATTTCTATTTTGTATGTATATAATGTTTTTATGAACAGTGTGTTTTTATCTTATGTTTTACTGCTGCGCAACCAATTACCCTTTTGGGACAAATAAAGTGAGAGTCAAAGCAAAATCTTTTCCCCAGTCTCTGAGACTTCAGCTAAACGTAATACTCCATCCATCAATCCATCCTTTTTCCCCCACTTATGCAGGTCTGAGGCCGCTGCTGCAGCAGGCTAAGCAAGGTAGTCCACAGGGTACGTCCTTCTCCCTGTCCATGTCCTCCAGCTCTTCCTGGGGGATCCCGAGGCATCCCAGGCCAAATGGAATACATAGAGTAATCCTTTCAGCATGTTCTGGGTTTGCTGCATGGTCTCCTCCCGGTTGGACATGTCTAGAATACCTCCACACCAGCCCAAAGCACCTTAACTGACCCCCTTTAACGGAAGGGACCCAGTCCCAGACGCTCCGCGAAGGAAATTCGACCAGTAAATCAAGAGCTTTGCATTCAGGCTTCACTCTTCGACCACGACAGTCCGAGGCAGCGCCTGCATTACTGCTGATGCATCACCAATCCGCCTGTCTATCCCCATCTTACCCTCAATAAGGAGCAAGAACCCAAAATACCTGAACTCCTGCACTTGGGGATCTGATTCTCTCCAAACCCGAAGGGGGTTAATCCACTTTTTTTTCTAGCAGAGTAGCATGGCCTCAGATTCGGAGGTGCTGACCATCATCTCTATCACTTCATCTGCAAACCATCCAGAGTTTCCTGTAAGTGACCTCCCACTTTCAAACCAGGTAGTGATAAGTGACGGCATAGTTGACTCTCACAATATAAGATCACTTCATAGTTTTCAGGATTGCGTTGGAAGAATAACTGCAAACTTTTCCATTTTTGTTAAATCTCCAGAGTGTAAATAAACCTTTCCAAACGCACACAGCGTGAAGTCAACCTGAAACAGAGTCGTCTCAATAAAAGCATCTGACAGAACTAATTATAATTTCACTCCTCCACTCATTGGCAAATACAGCATACGCGTTAGAGAAAGTTATTACCTTATATTGTCTTATAATGAGAGCCAGCATTATATTAGGCTATAAAATCATATTAAAACATTAATATTATTACATGGAGCATTTCACAAAAGCTCCGAGCTGTAGAGGATTACAGCTACCGCGGCACCTATCCTATAAAAGTTGCAATGCATTTGGCCTGAAGGACAAAACCTTTGCTTGGTAAGCCGAGTAACCCCTGTTACTGTAAAGCTCTCTTTGGGGGGCTTCACTGTGACTGTGCAAGTTGGCCTGTATAAGACTTGACCTTCTAATCTCACCTCCAATGTCTGCTACAATGTGAGCTCGTCCCAAGAGATGAACACAGAGAGAAGGAGAAAGGAAGAGTCACAGAAGGAGAGACAAGGGCAGAGGAACGGATGAAAGGCTGAGAAGGAACAGGGAAGACTGCACAATGAGATCCAAAAACAAAGACAGACAGAGAAACATACAGCGTTAGAGTCAAGGAAAAAACCTAATAAAAGCAGGCAGAAAATAAAAAGGAGATCAACCATCCACAGCAAACAGACCAAGAGCACCAGGGAGGACCTTTGTGTTAAGAAAGAGAAATAATAAAATAAAGAGATCCTCGTGTGTGAGCCAACTAAACAGCTTGACTGAAACATTAAACGATGATTATGATCAAAGAATACAAGGATATACATATTTGATGGCCCAGTGTTGCGAGCTACTCACAATGAAGCTTCCTCCCTTTTGATGAATGTAGACAGTTGGCTCTTTTACAAATGAGGGGAACAAAACAGAAATGAGGAAGAGCAAAGAGAAGACAAAACGAGAGGAGAGTATAGGGGGGAGCAGAAACGACAAGATGAAATCCGCTGACGGATGCCGAGCAGAAGTAGAACACTCTGAAAGGAAGAAACTGAGAGAGAGAGGCGGTGAGAGAAAATCAATGATAACTACATGGAGTTTCTAAGGGTACAGAAATGTGTTCTCATGCTCTCCTTATTTCTCTCTCCGTCCCTCTCCATCTAATGAGCTCATCCCCTTAAAGGAAGAGGACAGTTCTGGCAGTGTCCCATCAACCAAAGCTGTCTAGGGCGAGAGATGCGTGTGACAAGGCGTCAGATGAGGGTTTGTGCGTTTGTTTTGCAAGCGTCCTGACGCATTTCACCCCGTGGCGTGGTGGTGTTAAAACATCACACTCCACCGCTTATTTCCACACATACAAATGCCAACACGCATGCATGAATGCACACAGACGCAAACTCGCTAACTCTGTTTTTATCATGTACAGTGGTATAGAAAATACATCATCAGACTGGCACATACGGGTACTTTGCAAAAAAGTCAAGGCCGAAATAAAACCGAAGATCCCATAGACCTCATTGCAATTTGACGTATGTTTGGATTGTAATTTTGACAAGTTCGTATGGATTCATCTCTTGTTATGCAAACATTTGTTTTATACACATGTCTAATAATTATTTTGCAACCTTGCCTGAACCTGAGCATTCGCGATACCTTAATAAATTAAGATGGATCGCCGCCATGTCCCTTCAGTCTTCCCCCGTCCAACACAGTGGCCGGATATTGCTTATCCAGACTTCTATACATATTTGATTGAATCAGGTTAGGCTGAACGTTGTCTGAAAATAGCCAACTGTTTGATCTATAGGCTGAGATTTAGTTGGAGTCTGATACTGCTATAACGTTAATGTATTACTGCAGCAGCCTCCCACTCAAGCTAACGTTAGATGGCCATGCTAGTCACTGTCACCAGCATCATTTAGTGATTTACCATACTGACAGTGAATATTAATGTATCATATGTGCCTCAAATCTCAGTGTCAAAGCTTCATTTAACCCGCTACACAACAGCTTTTCGTAATTTTCTCTCCTATGACAGCGAGTTTCTTTTCCCCAAAAGGGAGTGCGGCCACTGGAATGATGCAACGCCGGTCTGGTCTATAGCTTGGAGCCATAAAGACCCTCTATTATATCTTTTTTAGGACACGGCAGGGAAACAAATTGGAGATCAACGTTTCTGGTTTTATTGTGTTTAAAGTAGAAGTTTAGAGACATGTTTCAGCCTCTTCTCTTTACACTGTTATTGTCTATGAGGGACACGGGATTGGATTCCCTTAAAAGGGGGCATGGTCATTCAAGCCAACTCTGGATGACGTATTGAAGGTCTGATGTATAGAAAATTAGGTTTAAACAGTATTGTTTATAGGGCTGTCCTCGACCAAACAAATTCTTAGTCAACTAATGGAGTTGATTTTATCGACAGATCTGTAAAACTGAATTTCTCCACAAATAATCACACAAAAGCACCACTTTAAATCTTGTGTTTACCAGAGATGAGCTCATAAATTTATTGGAAATAAGTCATTCAGCATGAAAAAAGCATAACAAATTACTAATCGAAATCGTAGTCAACTAAGACCAAAACGACCGATTAGCTGACTACGAGGGGGCAGCTTTAATTGTTTATTTCTCCAAATGATCCATGCACAGAGCAACTGAAATCAGGAAAGATGAAATGAGAGAATGTAAGTGTCTCCTGACTACTTCCAGCAAAGCTGCAGTATGACATTGACTTGAGTGCTGTGGAAAAAAAAGGCCTCCTGGGATAAAGGTTGTTACTGCCTGAGCTTAGATGAGTGCTTAAGGGAGGAGAATTAGGTAAAGCCAAGCCACAGCGGTGATCTTCAGAGAGCGTACGCCTAAAGGGAGACTTACCAATCTCCCCTCTCATCCGCTACGGAGTGAATCAACTCTGCATCTTTTCCCCTCCTTCGTCCACCCCCCTCTCGTTTTCTCAGCCTCCCCTCACTCCCTCCTTCCCTCCCTCGCTCGTTATATTCCCTCCGTTTTCTGCTCTAACGAGTGGCTGCCCCATGGGCGAATCACAGGCTGGGGCCTCAGACATCAAGTCCCATTCGCCGCTACACGAGTGTGTGTCAGCACCAATGAAGCTCACACGGAGATGAGACTCCCGCCCAGTGTGTGTGTGTGTGTATGTGTGCGTGTGTGTGTGTGTGTCTTTCTGTGAATGCGTGCCTGACTGGCCTGGATATGGGATATGTTTTTATAAAGCTCTCTCCTCCCATTTGCTCCTCTCCCCGCTGGCTAAAATCACACTTTACCACGTCACTCATACTCAACGACATTTCTCACACACCCCAACCCCGTTCCTTTCTCTCGCCCTGTGTATAGTATGTGTGAGTGTACGAGGAAGAGACAGAGTGGAAAATAAAAAAAGGGACAGAGATCAAGAAAGGAATAGTAAAGGTGGCGAGTAAGTGACTGAGAAATAGAGACAGGAAGAGAGAGGAAACGAGTAATGGAATGAAAATCACTGGACTGAAGAGAGACTTAGGTCGTCCATGTCAGTGTGTGTGTGTGTGGCCATTAATCCTGCAGGCTATGTCCTCGGTCAGGGGTCTGTGCCCTGGTCTCATGCCCAGACTGGTTTTAACAAGTGTTACCTCAAGTGAACTAATACATGGATACACACACATGCATGATGCATTTACACAACAAACACTAACCCTCACACACACACACTCGTTAAACACATTTTATTCTCCTTCTTCAGCGGGGACCCATCAAAGGAACATCATCAAGACAAGAAGTGTGAGTGTGTTTGTTCGTGCCCACCAGTCTCCTTAGTCGATATCCTTTTCATCCGGCTTCCTGAATCAAAACTTTTACTCCAGCTATTAGAGCCGCTTCGCTCCGACGATCCATTCAGTCCAAACCCGACAACAAGGTACTCGGGAAAATAAAATGGATTTTTTTCTTTTTGTTCTGATTTTGATTTCACATTGTTCACTGCTGTCGAAAAGAGAACGACTTTCAAGGAGAACTCATTTAAGAATTAAACAAAGGAATGTGAATTTCACATAGCAGAAATTTATGTGACACATCTCTGAGCTTGGAGGAAGTTTTCCTTGGCTTGCTGAATGATGTTGGGTCTCTGTGGGGAGTTTGATGTTTATAACCCATCACGGTTTGCATCAATTTGTATAAACATAAATTTTAGAAAAGCCGTCAAATGCAAGTCTTGTTTACAAGTCACACATTTTCCTTTACTGTTTTCGAAGCTTGATTTAAAAGTAGCAGCGAAATAATTCCTCATTCCAGTGAATCAGAATGTAAACAATTGAACTGAAGCTATACTGTATACATGTATGTAGGGCTTTCAGGTTCATTTTGTTTGTTTGTAATTTTGTACAACTAGAACATTGATCCATGTTGCTTTCATTTAGTCAGTGTTAGAGTCGTAAAAGAAACGTTGCAGCTTATGGAAATGTAATATTCTCAAGATAATGTAATAATGCGTTAAAATGTAAAACAAGGTCCCTGCCACATCGCATTATTACTTGTTATATGATTAACCGGTCATTGTTATTTCCATTAGGGGGGTAATACATACAGGGGGTAGACAAATAAACATTAACATTTTGTGAAAATTGACCTTAACTTTAAAGTAACTAAATCAGCATTGCAATCTCTGCTGCAAATGTGGGTAATAGGTTGAATGCCGGTTGTGTGTAATGGGGCGTCTAGCCAAGCTGAAGGCATTGCTGCTGGGGGATTAAGCCTGGGACTCTGCAGTGGTGGCTGAGTGCTTTTTTTCCCCCTGTGCCACTCAGGCACCCCAACTAAACCCTAATATAATGCTGTTTTGATGATGCACGCTATATTTCACCCCCACAGGACCAACTCTGCTCATAAAACATGCAGAGCTATTCGTTGAATATGTAAATTAAACTAGTTAGGTTAATGCAAACACTGTCTTTTGACATCGTGAATAATCCAAATCTTGAACACCTGCAAGTCGTAACCATGGAGATCCTTCCTATCTCTACCTTCCATCCCACACAACGTGAACTCGGCATAATGTGTGCTGGTAGTTTCGGATGATAATGTAAAAATAATAATCACTAATTAAATTGTATAAGTTTTATGTTTTCATAAGTATATAATAGTTGAATCCTGTTATTTGTTATCAAATTTTCAACTAATTTAAAGAGACACCGCATTACATCTCTCTGTTATTATCTCCGCCAGGAAATCATGTATTCGGTCGTATGTGTGCTTGAGTGCGTAAGTATGTCTGTCTGTCCACGGCTTATCTCCTATACTGCTGGACTCATAAGCCTAATATTTTTAGTGCTCATTTATGACTGCATACTCAAAGACCTCCAGTGGTTGTGGTGATTCACAGTTTTTGAAAAAAAAAAATTCTCATTGACTGTTGACTCCTCGCTGCGCTTAACAGGCCGGTAGGGGCCGCAAGTGATCAACAACTGCTTCAGTTTGGACTCTTGGTTTCTGCTACGGATTACAAATTGTTTTTCTCTTGATTTGCATGCCTAGGTAAGACACTTGCATGTATGTATGTATGTATGTACAGTATGTTTAACTATCGCTCAGCAAATGACAAAGTGAACTGAGTGCCGACTTCAATGGAGCACATTTTATGTCGATAGGAGGAGAGCTAGTTAGCTGTTAGCAGCCGATGGGCTGTATCGCAGCTTGTTTTTTTTGGGGCGATATATCGGCATATACGGTATACTGTACATATATGTATATATCTATATATATAAACTGTATATACAGTATAGCTGCACAGAGCCAGTGCAGACAGCTATATAGATTAAAATGAGAACGTATCCGTTGCGTGAGACAGAAAAACATGTCTGATACTGTACGCTTGCGGTCTAGACAGGAAGCAATTGTGGTTTGTATTTATTCAATCAAACATTACAGCAGTGGTCGTTGCTGACACACCAGGTCCTGGCAGAGATCTGCACTCTACTGAGTGCCCTTTACTAGTTTATCAAAGTTGCAGGCCGACAGCAAGTCTCGTCTCTAAGGGCTAACTGTTCATTAACCATATCTAAAGCATGATAGTCACACAACATTGATTTCAGCTCTTGTGCTTGACCCTAATTACACCCTGACCTCCTCACTCCACCCAAATTACTCCCCTCAAGGCAATAACTAGAAATTGATTTCCGCTACAGTAACACACGCATGTACCCTCCTACTTAGAGTCACTGACAATAGACACGCCTAGCAGGACACTTCTCCCCAGTCGTTCCCTAAGAGTTGAACGGCTTCCCCCACATTAAACAGCCTATTACTAGACATTGATTGCAGTTAACACCAACGCCAGACCGTATTAATCGTTCCATCCTTCCGCTCTAGTGCCTCCGCGCAGATCTGAACCTGAGCGCTTATCCGGGATCATTTAACAAGGTTTGAAGAAGTGAGGGGATTTCTGTCAGCGTGTATCACATCACTCCCCCTGCACCGAGTTTAGTCAGGCTGTTTGAAAATGAAAGTGGAGAAAATGGAGTCAGAACGGAGAGAACGTTAGATAGAAAAGACAAATTGGATGTTTTGGTAGTAACGGGGCAATGAGAGGAGCCGTTTGATAAAAGAAGTAGCAGCAAGGTCATACAAGACTTGTCTATTTGCGGCAGCGATTTTAAGGTAATAGGCAGCAATTTCCACAAGCATCCGTAAGAGGGGAAAAAAAATGAGAGTAAAGATCAGAGCGAAATACAATAAGATGAGGCATAAAAAGAAGAGAGGATAGAGGACACGACTACAGTAGAGATAGAGAGGTGATGCACAGTATGAATGACAATGAGGAATACATCTTAAATATGATGGAGGCATTATCGTATTTCATTTCATGCCATAAAAGATTGGTAATCTTCCAAAGCTCTACCAGCTGCTCTCTCTGTTTACCTGAGCTGACCAAAACATTCCTGATACTGTATCATAAAAGCATTATCTCTATGTCTATATTATATTTTTCTATTTATAAGGGGACAGAACAATGCTTACACTATTACAGCCATAATGTATTTTATATGTAATTATTGGTTTCATTTAATCTATTGTATTGTTATAAAACCACCTGGTTGCTTATAATGTCTACCTGAGCAGAGAATTAAGTCACTCTCCTCTTTCTGTGTGTTGTAATCCGAGCTTCTCTGTGCTTTGTTGACCTAGCCGGGCTGGCCGCACATGCTTTTAGTGCCCCAATGGCTAGCTCATGGCGGCCGCTCTGCACTGCTCTCATACGGCGGTTACAGCTGATAACGCCGTCCCGACCGACGGTGCCGCCACAAAAGCATAGAAGATACGCTCTGAATTATGCATAGAGAACATTTAAGGCTAGAACATTTGAATTTGAGTTTAGGTGAATGTTTAAATTACAACAACATATGATTTGATGTTTTCATAGGAATAATGATGATACATATAACATATTGTTGCATTTCAGCTAACAATACAATGAGATTCTCAGGATGGACAAAATTTATTTTTAATTGTTAGTTACGTACATGTCATACATTTACCATGAGTAATTTGAAGCCTTGTCAATTATGTAAAGTACTGCCCAATCACTTCACTATCACTATAGATATGTGTTAAACATCAGTGTGTTGTTTACAGATGAAGACCAGCCTACACTCATGTTTTTTAATCATGTAAGAATAATATGAATGTTGTGTTGAAAAAAGAAAAAAAAGGCACCAAAGCTAAGTGACTTAATTTGAAAATAAATGATTTTCTCATCTAATTCTGGTGCGAGTCCCACTATAACGGAGTACTGATGAATGTAATAATACTTTTGGTGATAACCAAAACCAGTAGTCAGAGAATCAAACTGTAAAACTTAAAGTCAGCGTACCTGTTGATAGCTGAGCTGAGCTCATCCAGGCGCCGTGCGTCAGTGGTGGAGGTGTTGTCGAGTTTGGACAGGCTGTCCATCCTCTTCAGAATCACCTCCAGCATGTCACTGATCTTCCTCAGCACGCCACGTGACTCCACGCCTCCCAGCACTGAGTGGAGACACAGACATGGAAGGAGAGACGGTCAGATGAATGAAAGGCTGGACAGTGGAGTACATAACAAAGTTGCACAACAGAATGCACATTAATCACATAGCCTGCAACTCTTCTGGCTCGCCAGTTGATTTTGGCTGTGCTCTTGCTTTGGACAACTGCCTCTATGCACTTCACTGCAATGCAGATCGAAAGCAAAGTCCCTTCTGTTGTGTGCCAAACAATGCAAAATTTCTTAATTAGATTTGAGAGAAAACACTTGCAATCTACCTTCCTTCTGTATTGACTACCAGTGTTGTGCTAGTTCAAGACATTTTATGAATTCCTTTGAAATTAAAATATCTATTTAAGTGGGGTTGGTATACAGAACAGTATTTATTAAGAGTGAACCCAATCACTCCTTAAACAGTAATAAGTGAACAGTGTATCCAAAGAAAAGTGGAGCGACAAAAGTTTGTTCTATGGTGCAGTTTTGCTGATGTCTCCTCTCTGATTAAATCAGAGTGTCACCATTAATTATTATTAGGGGCACTCAGCATGCAATGCTCCTCAATTCATGTAATTAAAAAAATTGATTGCACAAGATTGCAACACTACTCATTAAAAAGATGACTTTTGTTATTTAGTTTGTCAAATTTTTACTTTTTTCTAAATAATTCAGCCTGAACCCTAACACCACTTTAACCTCATGAGAGCAGCTCTTCTTCACTTGAGCCTGTGGACAATTCCTCATCTTAAAGTCTAAAAGTCAACAGTGTAATTATCTCTTAGTCTTTAACCTGTATATCTAAAGCTTGGTCTCTCATTTCCTCCGTCTACTGCAGTGCACTCCGCCCAGCGCTGTATTCTGATCTCTTGTCATAAACTGGCTTTTGTTCAGGCCAGACACACAGACACTCTGGAGGCTGATGTCTGAATATGGGCTTACCTTTATATCCTTTGATACCCTCTGATATGAGAATAACTTCCACCAAGAGTGATGAAAAGCCAGGAACTAATTACGCCAAAGCTCTTTTTTCTTTTCTTGCCTCTCTTTCTGTCTGTGTTTCATGTCCGATTCCTTTCTTTCACCCACCAAAGAGCAGTGATGTACGTAGCTGTGTGTGTGTGTGTGGAGAGATGAATACTTCACTGACCATCTGAATCAAAAAAGTGAGTCTTAACACACGTACACACAGATGCAGCTCCAGAGACATTGAGGGAGAGCGGTAGAATATACTCCGACTGGATAAAAGGTGTGCAAGACCTCATTAGGATAATTACAGCGACACCGGCAGGGTCGGAGTGTCTGTGAATTCAGTCATAATGGCCCAGTAAGAGGAAGGTGACGGAAAGGTGGAGACACAGATGGAAAGCTTTCTCTTTTAATGTCTTTGGAGGATTTATCTTTCGTACAGTATATGCGTCTAACTCATCAGTTTTAAGTGCTCGTAGAAAAAAGGAACAGGAGAATCTTATGATATAACAATCGCTGGTGAGAATGAGAGGGACAGAACATTGTGGCTCAGGTAGTGGTGAATAACTACTTCCTTTGAGCAAAGCTCCTTTTTAACAAGAGCAGTGTGCAGTTTCATTCATTTCCATCCCACCTTCAGCACACATACTGTATAAAGTAGGGGTGTAAGAAAATATCGCAATATTATTTTTTGCGATACTGTGTTTACTGTATCGATTTTTAATCAATAGTTTACATGCAAAGATGTCATTTGCGAAGATATGTGCCCTCTCAGTGTATGAGCCCACCCAAAGTAGTGCTATAATATTGGATGTTCAGGCCAGACACACAGACACTCTGGAGGCTGATGTCTGAATATGGGCTTAACTTTATATCCTTTGATACCCTTTGATATGAGAATAACTTCCACCAAGAGTGATGAAAAGCCAGGAACTAATTACACTGAGGCACTTCAGCTTTGATTGTTGTTTATTTCGTCATGAATATTAAGCCCAAAGTCCACGCCAAAGAGAGTTACTCTCCCCCACAGAGACACTGCTCCTGAACTGCCTGAAATGCCTTGGTTGAAGTCCTACCTTTTCGTCTGTAACGTGGTGATGTCACCAAGTAACACATTGGCATAATACCTGCCTAGCAGCTAGTTTGGCACACCCTAACACAAAGTTTGTTAGAGTGGAGCTGGAGCGGAGTCTGAAAAGTAAGGTTCGGCTGACCAATCAAAACAGTAGGCAGGCTGACCAATCAGAGCAGACTGGGCTTTGCGGAGGGGAGGGGCAGGAGTTCAAACAAAGCATGTCAAACAGAGCTTGAAAAGAGCTGCAGCACAGCCGGTATGAGAAAAGTAAAGTGTTTTTTGAACAATAAAGCATGTAAACATGTTCTAGTAGAAATCCAAAACACAAGTATGAACCTGAAAATAAGCATAACAGGTCCTCTTTAAGATCTGAAACAGAAAGAGCTTCACTAGTATGAGCAGGACTCTTTAATGTGTTAATGGTTAGAAACTATTTCGTGCAAATTCTATTAGTAGGTGAACATAAATCAAACAGGTGTCAGCAAACGCAGAGAGAAAAATGCAAATGGGGGTTGGCAGATGGTAAAAAAGCCAAATGAGTCTTGAATAAGATTGCAAATTCAGAGGGGAAGGTAATGCTTGATAATCTGTGTTTTGGTAATGGAAATCTAATTTCAGTGTGTACACTGTAGATGCATTTTAATGTCATTATACGTGTAAGTTTAACCCAGGTATATAATAAATCCAAATACACATTATAACACAAAGTAAAGAGTGCCTGAGGGAATCTGTCCACTTCAATTTGATGGCATCATTAAATGTGCAGAAACTACACATGATGCGGTAAACAGCCTAATAAGATATAGCTTAGGACACACAGGTCAGAGTGTATTTTTAGCCTCCCATTAGAAGACTTGCTGAGCCCATATTGACACTGCAAACACCTGGATTACGCTGTCCGACCACTCTGTCAAACCCCATGTCTGCTGCTTGACAGGCAATTACAGCCAATGGGCTCCGGTGCCTAACAGCTCCGGTGCAAGGTCATTGTCTGCCTCGATCTCCTCCAACAGCCGAATCCTAAGTTCAGTGACTTATCTCCTCGGCGACAGATGTATTCGTCTCAGACTGGCAGTGTCATGTCCTTTGCCTGTGATGGATCGCTGTGTCCCAGTGTGCCGGTGGGTCGCTCCGGTGACATCTTTGTGATTGGCTGATAATGGATAACATCCGTGTTGAGGGTCAAGCAAATTGAAGCAATGTGGCCATGCTAAGAAAATAATAATTCATTATTAGGGTTGAACAAGGGTTGTCTAATATTCAGTGTTTCTCCCAGAAATTATAGTCTTGGCAAAGCCTCTAAAAAGCATTTAGATGACCCAAGGTACACACACTTTTAGAGTTTGTTTGTTTTGCTAAAATGATGCTAAATACGTCCGGTTTAATATGGGTGATTCCCTTTGTACTAGGCTGTTAATAAATATGAGATAGGTACAATTAGAAAGTAGTATTACAATACCCTTGCTGATAGATAAGAGTCACAAACGGCTGTGATGTTCAGCCGTGCAGCAAACGGTGCAAATGGGCATCAAGGGACCCAAAAAGTTAATGAATAGATCTTTCATATGTTCCAATGGTCTAATGTATCAAATATAATTTCGAGTCAGGGGGCTAATTGTTCTCTGTGACTCTTTCTTTCTTGATGAATCTCTGTGTCAAAACACAGAAGCTGCACTCCCGTGGATGGCAAACGACCAGCTGTGATAAAGGAGGTCTGCCTTTTTGAAAAGACGATCCTCGGTGCGATTTCATTGTGTACCTTGATGAAAGACACTGGGAATCTTTTTTAATGAGTTTGACTGTGGTGACCAAATACCATTCCCAATAGCTTTCTTAAATGATACCATTACATAGAAAATGGCCGGCCTTATCTGCCCTCATCAGATGAAACCTCATTCAGATCTCAGTGGTGTAATATATCTGCAAGTGAAGGACACCGTGACCACAGATACTGTATGTAATGGACACGAACGGAAGGAAGATAGACAGCAGCAGCAGATGAGATGGTTTGACTTGCTCGAGCTCAAAGGGCAGAGGAGTCGAAAACGGGGAAGTGCGTGAGCGTGACATTGGCGTTAAAGACAGCCTCCGAAATGAAAAGCATGGTGTGAGCGGGGCGCTCCTCTGGTTGAGGGACTCGCGGTTTGAGGCTCTATTTTGTTTGTTGCTATTTGTCCTACTTTCTACAAGTAATCAGAGTTTGACGTGCAGTTTGTCAATTGTGCTCAGACATGAAACATCAGACTTCTGTGGATTTACTATTCATCACAGAGCACTGCCCCGCTGTCACACATCTACGCAATTCACAACTCTTATTGAAACACTGTCATTCTTAAAGTACCGGTGCTAATAAAATGGGGTATTGTATTGTGTGTTTTTTAAAGATAAGGTATTGCGATACCTTTCTAGCATTGGTATACCATGCAACATAACCAGGTACTGAGATCGACCATCACCTGTCCTTTAAACAACATGCTGACGGGGTCAACAAAAAGGCCCAACAGCGCATGTTTCTTTCCTAAGGAGGACGGAAGGTTTTAATTATCAGACAGTATACCGGTCACTCATCGACCCAGTCCTCACATTCAACATTGCATCCTGGAGAAAAGCAAGAAAAAAACTCACAAGAATCATCAACCAAAATCACCGGCACGCCTCAAACCCAACTCTCACACCTTTACAGTCATGCAGTAAAAAGAAAGGCAGACTTCATCGCTAAGGAGCCTTAACACCCTCTTTACCACTCCTCCCAGCTACACCCATCAGGAAGCCGCTTCAGAGCACCTCTGGCTAAAAAAGAGAACTTACAAATCTCTTTCATTCCCACTGCAATATCTATTATACACGAGACCAAATAGACTGTAACTACTTTTTATTGCAGCTTTGCACACTGGCTCTTATTTATTTATAGAATTGTTTGTGTTTTAAAGTAATTTTATGTCTTTCATGGTTGCATGTTTTCTATGTTGTCTGTGAGTCCCTAACCTAACACAACTTTCTATCACTATGTGATAATAAAGTTCTTTGAATCTTGAAAATAACACCTGGTAAAAATTGATAACAGAAATATGCAAATCAAGATATGAAAGAAAAGCAATAATGAGATAAGGATGAACAAAGAACATGGACAAGAATCAAGAGTAAAAGCCAAGTAGCGATGAATTTCACCCTCTGAGTATCTGTACAGCGTCTCTGGATATTGTCTGTAAACTCAATCTGATCACAGAGGATATTGAAATTAACACCAGAGCTCTCAAAGGCCCCTAACTGTTGCAGGAGTTAGCCCATTGTTTGGGCGATGTATTAATAAGATCTGACTGCTCTGTGCAATAATAGCAAATAATCAGCTTTAAGGGGATACAAAAGTCATTTCATTCCTAATCATTGCAATTTGATGAAGCACAATAGCTTCTAAATAGATTTTACTGGTCCTGAATCAACACAATTTACTGAACACAAAGGAGCTAAATGTCAAAGGATTGAAATAAAGAGTGGAATCAGGAGGTTTCTGACCTGCACCAGTAATTAATACTTAAATGCTGTGAAGCAGGGAAGTGTGAGAACTTAGGTTTAATATGCATAACTCCACTTAAAGTTGAGACCATAACTGACACCTCTGATCCTGCAACAGACCAAAGAAGTGAAACTGACCAGAGTCTACAGTATAAAAGGAGAAAAAGGCAGATGTTAGATCCATACAGAAAAGAGTTCCCCGATGACAAACAGGTTTTAAAGCCTCCCTTCCATTACTGCTAATGCCCACGGCACTGACCATATTCCCCCTACGTTAGAGAAACCTTTCTGATTAAGAGCTGATGGTGTTATTCCAGCTTTCACCTTCTGTTCAACCTAGTAAAATCCAATTCAGTTCTGCCTCTATGAATAAACATTTTCAAGTACATTTGGAAAATTACCATTGCAAATGTCATCATAAACATGAATGATAAATATTCCATTACTTGTGAGCAATGTGGCTGGTTCACTTGCACTATGACACACTGAGCATCGGCGCGGGAAGTGCTGAAGCACCCCCTGTTTTTTTTTTTGTCTGTAGGCCTCTTGTTTAACTGTAATAGGAAATAAAATAAAATATATATTATAAAAATATGAAATGGCTGTATCCTCACTGTCCTGCATTATTACAAACTATAGTAACCTGGTTATAGGTCATCATTACACTGCCTCACTCCCTCTTCCTCTCCTCGCAGTTCTCATCCATTAGCTGTGTTGTTGACTGTGTAGTTGCTGTGGCTGCCTCAATGTACAGTATGTTGCTGTTTAAGTTTGTTTTTTGTAAAATCAGGGCGTAAAAAAACATGGAGAGCATCCGAATGAGCCGACTCACGGGACTGCACGAGGGAGGGGAGTGAGAACGAGGATGCTGCAATTTATCGATACAATTACCACGTCCTGCAAAAGCATATATAATATCTCAGCTGACAGCGAATCATCCACCAGTCATTCGTTAGCATGCCGGGGCGGTTGTTTACTAATGCGCACTGATAAAACAATGTTAAGTTTTCCGTATTTGCTCTTTTGATTTACAGAATACCATTTTACAGAGCATACATTGCCAGAAGAATTAAACGAAGGATGTGATATGTGTAAATAATGAAATAATTATTCAACCGATCCGGGG
Source organism: Sebastes umbrosus (assembly GCF_015220745.1). NCBI lineage: Eukaryota > Metazoa > Chordata > Actinopteri > Perciformes > Sebastidae > Sebastes > Sebastes umbrosus. The sequence continues at coordinate 8,012,580 of NC_051271.1, forward strand.
AAATACCGGAAGTGAACATGTCACCATTACTGTGGTGGCATCTCCCTACAATATGCAAAAGTTTAAATGCAAGTTTTACTAAGAAGTGTACAGTTTTCTACTTTTACCTTTACTTTCTATGTAACGTTACTTTTGATAACGATGTTTAGGACAACGGGAAGAACATGAGCAGTTCTCAGCTGCCCAGCGTTAGCCTGAAACAAGTACATCAGCTAAGTTAAAACTGCTTAACTACTGTAGCTAACGTTAGTGGGCTAAAGGCACTGTCTAAGGGCTGTGGTGGTCCCACGGAATAAATGAACTTAATCAACTAACTGTGGCGTTATTGTGAAATATAACATTAGTTGATCTAACCAGGGCAAATGACCACAAAGTAAACATCATTAATCGGTCGACATCACGAACAGAACATGCACAAAGTGTCCTTTAACCGTGTTAACCTATTCTTAGCCGAATGCGTCGTGGTTGCTCGTAGTGACCGCAGCAAACAAATCATGTAGGTATCCTCGTAAAAGCCTTTAATTTGACTTTAATCCATTTTAATTACATACTCATCCGCCGACCATTTAGGTAAGTTACTATGAGCAACCACAGACACATTTGGCTGAAAGTCACCATTTAACACGATTAGCAGACACTGAGTCACTACGACTTGCCACCACAGTAATAGCTGGGACGCTAGATCGCAGAACACACAAAGCGGTTGCCAGATTCGTCTATAGCAAGTTTTGTCTTTAAGCTTTTTTAATAGTGACGGTTGCCTCAGGAACTAAAATACCACATTTAGCATGTCTGAGCAAAATAATCTAGCCGAAGGCGTCATGAAACCGACTGATGGATAGCACCGTGTGTTGCAGTCAACCACATTTGTGAATTGCCAGTTATAACACATTGTTAATGAAAGACTTCATGTTGAATTTGCCCCACCTTGATCAATGCATGCATTCATTTAGTAATAGCTGATTGATGTGTCACTGCCCTGCAGTTCCAATTATGCTGTAATGACACATTTGATCCCAAAATAAAAAATGATGAAAAAGGAAGATTAAAAAATGTTGTAGAAAAGCGTTGCCTTAACTAAACTGACTCCAAAAAAACAAATATTTACTTTAATAAGAATTGTGCTGCAAGTTATTTACTATGCATGAAGGAATAATTATCTCAAGAGATCAAACAAAAGTGTTTTTTTGGGGCCTTCAGTCATGAATTCAGCACAGAGTTTCTCTACTGTCTGAGTGACTACCTGTTTGTGTTTGTAAATGCAGACTTAAGATTCAATGAGAGTCAAAGCAGTGAGCTAACAGGACCAAGCTGCTGGCATACTATTTCATGCCGTGTTTGGCTTCCCCCACTGGCACGGGGTGGAATAAATCAGCACACACACACACACAAACACAGTGCCCTTCTTTAGCCACCATATTGGAGTGAATATTTTGTGTCACGGCACATCATATTTCTCCCGAGGACCGAAATGCGTGAAGCGTGAACAGAATCCTTGTTAATGTCTCTAAACGGACTACTGAAAACTGAGAGGGAGGCTGTTTGTGTACGTGTGCTGTATGTGTGTGTATATTTATGTGCAGGTACTGTAGCCCAGCGATTCTCAAAGTGAAAAACAAATTTCAGATCTATTCAGGATATCATTTGTTTCTTTATTTATTTTTAAAAAAGGCTTCATATTTCAAGAAATAATATTTAAATTTTTAAACCTTGTGATGTTGATAGGTTTTCAATATATGTTATATATATATTTTTTTTTTTTACAAATTGTAGCGTTTGATGTTATATGGTTATATTCATGTATGTTGAATATGTATCTGAAAATTAAACTAATAAAATCCCTATTGTGAAAACTTTATCTACAAAACATTATACAAATAAAATGCGAAAAAATGAATTGATTCAGAATTTATGTGAAACTTTTATCACAAACATGAAACTTGACTAAGACAGTGGTTAAAAACTGCCCTCTGAAAGTCTGGGAATCGATTAAAATGACACAGCAAGGGCATTTAGGCCATGTTCAAACCGTAGCATTTGCCCTCAAAACAATCGGGCTGTCAAGTCGTGGTGCAGAACTCACTCTAGACAAACTCAGCAATGGAGGAAGCTGGTATATATTTAACGTGTGAGTTGGATCAGCTTTTAAAAGTGATGAAGAAAGTGAAAGCAGACAATTTATTTCGGCGTCTGTCGCCAGACTGTTGTTTTCCTCCATGTTGTCCTCCATAGCGCTCTACTAGCAGCATCATGGATTCTACTCAGCACTTCCACACTTTGACATCCGATGAGCGTCCAGACCGAGACGCATTTGTAGAAATTCGATTGGAATCGCATTTCAAACTACCTCCAAATGTGGTTTGGATCCAATTACCAGAAATCGCATTTGCTGTCCAGACTTTCTAAAATCAATCTGGATACAATCTGGATATGACAAAAACGGATTTGAGCTACCAATCTGAACAAAGCCTTAGTCTCTCCTGTGGTGAGACTAAAACCCCCCAATTTACGTCCCTGTCCCACACTTTAAACAAGAGTAGTTGAAGAAAACAACTTGTAAAATGCCACGCCTTGATGCTCGCAGCACTACCGTGTGAAAATGTCCTAGGCCGGGTTTAAGTACAATCTACATGTTTGCATATTATGTCGTTGTTATAAGAGTATCTGTGTAGCGAGTGTGTGGTTGAGCTACAGAGAAAGAGCAACGGTGGATGCGCTCAGAGGCAGAGCAGACAGCTGTTGATGATCAGAGCTGAGAAGAAATTAGCAGTAAAGTTGTCTCGTGTTATTAAATGTGTCAGAATGTGTACCTAGCAACTTCACTGTTTTAAATCTATAATAGTTCAAAGATTACGTTGGAATCATCTAACAAATCTATAACTCTTAGAATCTGCAAATATGTTTAATAGATGTGTAATATCTTTCTTATACATTTCTCTTGTGTTGTTCTTTCACATAACTAAGACTATAGAAGTGTAGAAAATGAAGGTTGAAGGTTCCTTCTCCAGCCAAACAGAAAGTTGGCTGTTTGCACAATCTTGACAGTGGAAATGATTAACATTAGTGACTGGAAATCAAACAGCCAGATGCAGCTTCACTAAGAATCCACACAGAATATTAAAACTAACATAATAAGTCACCGCATATGTCTGTGTATACACTGTGTGCATGTGCTCGTGCATGTGCATGTGAAAATGAGTTCACGAAATAGCCACGGCGTATCTGTCCGCTTGAATTTATTGAAAGGGAAATGACAGCAGGGGTCACTCAACACAAAATCGCTATGACTTCCCTCCATCAAATCCCTTTTTATGTCACCAACTCAAAAAAAAGACATCTCACCGAGGCTGGGGACAGTATTTCACTGTGTCAACTGCACCATAAATAAAAGACATTTCAGCACAGTAGGGTGCCACACCAAAGGAGACAGCACTAGCAGGGGTGTGTTTGTAGATTATATAAGTATGTCTATAGTCCCTTTTTCATACATGCAGTATATCCTGCATGGGGTCATGTGTGAATGGGAGCAGGGGTCGATATTCAGGGAAATCTATACTGCCAATTTCCCACCTCAAGACCTAGCTGTTGTTGATTTTTAACCTTTATTTAACCAGGATTAAAAACTAATTGAGATTAAAAATCTCTTTTCCAAGAGGGGTATGGTATCGAGGTATCAGCATTCAGCAGATGTGAGATCATACAATCAGATGTGCTTGCTTCCAAGTCTGATAGAAGCACTTTAAAGACATTCAGTGAGACCAGCTCTTGAAGATTCAGGTCATTTTGTAACCGATTCCAAGAACAGGGAGCAGCATACTTGAATGCCCTTTTTCCCAGTTCGGTACGGACTTTGGGGACAGTTAATAAGATTAAGCCCTGGGAGCGAAGACAGTAACCTCCCGTACTTTATTGAAGGATGTAGATCCGTAAGTAAGATGGAGGCAGATCAAGAATAGCCTTATAAATAAGAATATGCCAGTGGTTCAGTCTACGGGTGGACAAGGCAGACCATCCTACCCGAGCATACAAACCCCTAGTAACATTTAAGAGAAAATTCCGGTACAGATGTGTTGTGAATGAATGCAGTAACATTGCACGGATAAGCACGTGAAGGGTTACGTCCGTCTGACAAAAGATGCTATTATTTGAACCAAGCGAACCAAACACAAAACCCTGCTAACGCTGTATTTTAATCTACACCTTGTTTATGGTTTAGCATTCACAACAATGCTTTCGGGTGATTTGACTTGTCTCGCAAACTTGTTGAATATCAAAAACATTACAAGAACATTGGCACCGGACAAAAACAGCTCCTCGACCCGCCATGTTCCTGAAAATAAGATTTGTCTTCCGCTGCGTACAAGTACATCTGCCCTTGCCAAATCTTCTTCTTCTTCTTTGATCGAGTTTTATGGCGGTTGGCATCCATAAGTGTGGCATTACCGCCATCTGCTGGACTGTCCCTTGCCCCATCTATTCCAGCATTGCCATGGCGTGCGTGAAAAGGCGCAAGACGGAAATTGCATGTGTTAACAGTGAAAATCGAATAGAAGGTTACCCCAGTTTTTTACCCCCGGTAATTTACCGGGAACTATGTATGAAAGAGGCTTATGACTAAGGCGTGTAATGTGTGCAGGGTGGAATACAATGGAATGGATTCCTCCATTGTGGTTGAAAGCAGGGCAAAAAAGAGGCTTTTCTTCAGTTGGGTTTCTTCCATAAAAAAGTGTGATTGTGCCCGGAGGTGCCCGTGTGAGTATGTGTGTGTGTTTATGTTTGTAAAAAGGACAGAGGTCACAGAGAGGGCATTCTACAGCCGGGTGAATGGGTGGGCTTTTGCGCTGCTTTCTTTGCATGGCTAATTGAATTAAACTGAATTACACTGCACAAATTATGAAGGCAAAATATCCACCAAAATATGACAGCATGTGTGTGCTCAGTGTATTAGAGAGGTGTTTAGATTTGGATTAGCAAAGCCCAAGTGTGCTGAACAATTTAATATTGACAGTCTAGAGCTGCAAATCAAATATGGCGTGATCCCATAAAAATAGCATTTTGAAAGTGATGAAATCCGATCTGGAAAAACTCAGCTGAAGGAAGTGAGGAATGAGTGTTCACCTGCAGCGGAGTTATAGGGCTTTGAAAACGTTCCCCTGTCTCAACATATCAAGCGCGATCGAGCTCTGTCTTTGAAAATGAAACTGTCTTGAAGCAAACTCTCTATCATTTGATATGTGGTGGCTTTGTGAGACAGCTCTGAACTATAATCCTTCCGACGGTGAGTCAGCCAATCATTTGGGTGTGTGAGAGTGGGTGTATGTGGAGGGCATGTGCGTGCGACGCCAAGCGAGTGTGTCTATATACGATCATCTCTTTAAGCACGGTAACACACGCGCATCTATGTGCATGAGGTGTTGTGTGTGTGCCAGAACAGGATGGTGTTTTGATTGGCTGGGGGGAGGTTTGCATATTCATGAGAAGAAAACCATTTGTGGTTTGATGCATGCTGACAGACGGGCCTGCTGGATACGAGTTGACACAGCTAAATTAACCGGAGACCGATGTCATTTTGTCAAAGGAGCGCACACACAGAAACACACACACACACAGAATGGCAAACAGTACTGAAAGCTACAAAAACAGGAAAATCCACCCCAATTTGACTAAAGTTGTGGCATTATTTCACACGTTAATATCTTAAAAACAGAAAACTCTCTCTTAGATGACATTTCAAGACTTGATGATGTCACGCGATACATAATGGTGATGTTTCTTCAGTGTTTATTCGATATCCAGAATATCAATATAGCAACAAACAACTATTAGCTATGTAAAGATATAGTGGAGTAATGTCTACCTGAGCAGAGAATGAAGTCGCTCTCCCTCTGTGTGTGTTGTAATCAGAGCTTCTCTGTGCTTTGTTGACATAGCCGGGCCGGCTGCGCATGATAATGCTCTGTAATTCGTATATATCCCACAAAATTAATTTGTATGTTATCCACGTAATTGTGAACCAGGAAGAAAAGCGACAAACACGACCATAAGGAGGAAGTTGGGGTGGATGGGTGGGTCAAAAAACACTGGACTATTGCCCAGGAGACCGATGTTTGTGTCCCCTGTGACATCAGAAGTCAGCGTTGATCATTTGTCACGTAACTTCCGTACTCACACTGGTTACGTCCGGTGTTATTTTAACCCAAGCCATGATCTTTTCCTTAACCTGACTAAGTAGTTTTTGTCACAGAACTTCCGTACTTAAGTTACGTCACTTCCGGTGCGGCGTAACCACTTCGATAAGTTATCCACGATCTTTTCCTACACCTAGCTCAGCGCTGTTAGCACCGTAAGCTACGTGGCCGGCCTATCCGTCGCCATGTTGAGAGCTGTGCGGAGACAACAGAAAGGGTCCCAATCTCGCATTCAGCACTTTAAGAACTCTGTGGGCTCATAAATGTTTTTGTTAGAGATATTCCATCCCAGTGAGTGTAATTTGGATGCAAGGCTTCCAGCTGTGGCTCAGAAGAACGCAGCCGTATCCCAGTAAAATCACTATGGGTACTGTCACGGTTCCCATTATTCACTGTCAGCTCCAGGATATGTTTGAGATGACATCATCACCGCAGTCTGTCTCGGCTCCCTCAGGTTAGGTTAGAGAGGCTTGTTCAAAATCACTAAAACTGAGCTGCGCAATACTAACACAATGCATACATAATAACCTCCAGCTGTATCACACACGATGCATACAGTACATGTTTACCTCTGCATACTCCTCCATCTCCCGCCCTCTTCTCCCCCACTACAATTTCACCCTCCTCTCTAAACCTCCTCCTTTTTCTCCCTCATCTTCCTCAAGCCCCATTCTTACTCCTTCACCTAATTCTTCATCCTCCCCCTCCACTTCACCCTCCCTCTTGTCTGTAGTAAAGGAAACAACACAATCACCAGTAAAACCCCTCTCTCATCCCTCAGCGGGCAGACACACAGACAGACAGACAGACTGGTGCTTAATGCCTCTCTACCGCTCCAATCTCCAGTAGACCAGTACATCTCCTCTCCTCATTTCCACACCCACATTCAATTACTACAAATTACATGCAGTTTAATTATCAAGACGCAGGAGCTCTACTGTTCATTAGCTAAAGAACGGCATCACTGAGTGCAGACGGAAAAGAGTGGGATGGGTTTGCTTTTAGCTGCACAATGGGAATGGGAGTATACGGTGGGAGCAGGGTTCAGGCAAATGAAAATGCAGCAAATGAGGCATGAAGGAAGTGAAATATCGTGCTGGCAATAAAGTAAACACAATGAATGCCAATGATCTAAAAGACAATTTAATAAGATGTAAGACCACATTATGCTGGGGATGATCAATAAGCTATTTTGTGCTTGCAATAGAATAGAATAGAAGAGAATAGAACCAGCTGGCGATGGTGGCAAAGAAACCCAGCTTTTGAAATATTTATTGTTCATCTGGTTTTGACATTTTCTCACCATTCATCCAACGATGTCAAGGCAAATTGGATTTCATGAAGGGAGATGGGATAGATGAGAGGATATTAAAAGACACAAAGACAGCTACAATGCCCATTAATTCTGACAGTTTCTGTCACTTCTCTTTTGAGTGCTTCTCTGTTTCGAGGTGAATGAGGAGGGGATGGAGAGAGACTCCATGGTTGTAATCTGGCTCTTTGTGTCTCAGCAGTTCAGCTTCAATTCAGCCCTCATACTTCCCAAATTTTGTTCACGTACTAAGCCTCTGTAATGTATTTAATTTGCACTTTTTGTTTTGAAGATGTCGCATTCAAACTGGACAAGATCTCTCTCTTTCTTCTTAAAATGCTCCACCCTTCGTCCATCTGCAATACCTTCACTTATTCTTCCTCTCATCTTTAATTCTCTATCACTCTTTTATTTTCTGTTTCCCTCTCTGTCGTCTTGTTTCTTCATTACCTCATGATGATGACAGAGGATGAAAAGCTGGCATCACTGAGCTCACAGACACACAAAAGCACTTGAGACAGTCGAATAAAAAACAATATTTAAATAGAGACCAAATCGCATATATGTAGAGTGAAAAGGGCTGATATGTTGACAAGTGCGGTACGTCTGCGTGTTTGTTTCTTGATGAAATTGTGATGAAATGGCGTGATAGCGATTTCCGTTTCAAACCACAATTTCAAATGGAATACAAAACAATGGGTTTGTCCATCAGAATTCCTCTTGGGATTACACATGAACAATGCAATGTGTTTATCTGCTGAACTGAATGGTGACATTTACCACCTCCCTTATGATTGCTAAAACACACACACCACACACACACACACACACACACACACATACACTAACACTTGTCATGCACCATCCCGACTCGCTTGACAGACACAAGCCGCGGCCCTCATTACCATTTCCACCACCTACTGAAGTCGCTGTCTGTCTCTCAGAGAGCATTTCTCTGTTGACTTTCACTACTTCAGCACAGCGCCGCTGTTCAGAGCAGATAGACACACAGCCGCGGGGGTTCCTTTCACCGCAACCACGTCAATGTATGTTAGTGTGACAGAGCGTTGTGTTCTACACCGAGACCGGCGGAGATCGAGAGGTTGAGTCTGGAGTGTGTGAGTGTGTATGGGTGCGTGTTAGATGTGGGGGGGTATATAAGAATTTCGATGGGGAATATGTGTGACGTGACCTTTTCGCTGTTCTGTGTGACTGAGTGCGCATATTTGGCTATAGTGTATTCACAGAATGTGTGTGTATGAGTTTAGTCTCATTGAGGAATTTCCTGGAAAGCTGAGGGAGAAAAAGGAAAAATAACACAGGGATGTGCCTGCCATGGTGGAGGGTGTTGTCACCTCACTGGGTTAATGTTCACATCATAAGGGATGGATGGTAGAGATGGGAAAAATTCACGTCTCCATTTAAATTAGGTTTAATTACTTTGAAACAAGAGACTTGGGCTGATGTTAGGCGTCCATATTTGTTTGTTTTTTCAAGAAGTTTATTTCGTAATTACTATAAGTCACATACGACAAGAAAAAGGCATAAATACCTAACCTGACTGGCCAGATGGTTTGTTACTGTTTGTTGAAACAGTTTGAAAAAAGGCAGGCGGCACTTTCAAATAATACTTGGCAGCAATTGGATGGGTCATCTGTCAATCAAACTCTTGCCAAAGCCAGTCGGGAGAAGAGCGAAAACATCTTTTCCATTGATAAAAGCCTTCAGTGCCGTTGTTTGCTCTTCTTTCAATGAAGAAATACTCTCCAGTTCTGATATAACAGATGCTATTTCAACATCGACGCTAACCTCTTCAGGAGCCGCCATTCTTGTTTAGAACAAACAGTCACCTCTTTGTGTCCTTACCCAAACCTAAGCCACGCCCATAGCTGCCAGTAGCTCCTCACAGGATGCTGATTGGTCCGTGATCTGGCTTGCCGGAAACAAACACATTACTTGAAGTCTGACGAGATCGATTTCCGTGTGCGATTCTCGCGTGATCTTTTGACATCGCGAGAATCTATCTGCCATGCAAAGTAAATAAATACCGGCACTAATCCCCACATCAGTTAGGATAGAAGAAGACAGCAAAATGTCCTAAATTAAAACTCCATTTCAGTGATTTGGATTTAAGTTTCATCAGATTATGTTTAAGTTGTTTTAACCTTCATGGGGTCAGTGTTTGGTGGCTTTTAATAACTACACAGCAGGTGAAACACTGTAAATTAAACAACAAATGTTAGCATTATTAATCTTCACTAATTTCCCTCTAGGCCTAGCTTCTAATACTATATATGCACTAGCCTGTGTGATAATCAAGTATGTCAGCAACAAGACAGCGACAGCTAGCTTACCAATGAAGCCCCTATGAGTAAGAAGATGTCTTCAGAACCAAACCAGTTGCCTTTGACTTAGTCATGACATGACCTGGATGACAAATAATCTTCACGGACAAGCTACGTCTTTGCATTTCAAAAAAGCTGCTACATCAGACTGTACACAAGCAAAGCAATATATATCCCTTTAAAATGAGAATCCCAGTAGACTGCTTCCTTTTTTGCTGCCATTAAAGTCAATAAGAGTTTCACCAACAGCAGTGAAGCTCATTTGGCTTGAGAAAAAAAACACTGTAATAAGGCACAAATAGATGCACCATAATAAGATGGTTGATGTAAAAATGTTAAAAAATGAAAGACGCTCATGTTTTTGGACATGCATAGCCGAGCCCTAGGCCGTAGTTGCATGTGCTGTATCTTCTTTGCCTCTCCATTATCTTTCACTACATCACCTGGGGGCCTCCTATCAATCAACATCATGATGAAACATGAATGCATTGCAGCCCTGAGGGAAGGATAAGGGAAAGATGGAAGAGCAAAAGAAGGACAGCAGTAAAACAAGTGGATTTGAGCGGTCAGCCATTGGTTTTTCGAGAAATAACAAGATACATGCCAGAGGCCAGTGTCACATTTGCTGCCGTCATACAGAATACATACTGAATTGTAAAATTGGTACTAATAGGACCTTTCCTAGTGCCGTGCTTTTCTTTCCTGTCCACTTTCATTGCATATAAGCACTTGCTGCTACTTGTTTTCAGAGTCCATAACTTCTGCTTCCAGGATTTGTGATGACTAAGATAACAGTGATTCATTCTCAGCTTCATCCTAAACTTTTTACCTACCTTGTACTGTCTGTGCAAACGTTTTAGACTATGTGTTTTGGCAACTGTTGTATAAAAGTCAGACTAAGCCAGAGGGCATTTTTCTATGGTGATTATGTGTAATGTGGAACAAAAAAGGATTTCCTTATCACTCTTTGCCTCTCCTTCAACTCTTTCACTACACATTCATCCTGTATAGATACTTTAACAGCTATTTGGGCTCAAGAGTACATTCACTTTCCTGAAATCAATCTGTCCTGTGACCTCTCAATCTTTCTGACCTTTGTCTCCATTTTCACAGATTCTTCACTATTCCCGACATCTTCGTATTTTCCCTTTTGGCATCCTTCTCTCCCTATTCTCCTTAAATCTTATCCAATAGTCTCTCTCTGTTTCTCTCTCTGGACCTGTAAAGTGTTTGACTATAATTCAGCCCCCAGCAGATAAATTAGCATCTGTCAAGACTTTGCGCTGTGCCGAGAGCTTTGGCAGAAGCTGCTGTCTTTTTTTTCTTTGCTCAATGGCACACTTCAGCACCCTGGCACCTTCACTCATCCCGTTAGTTACTCTGACTCACAGGTAATGAAGCAAAGGACTGGTGAAACCGTGTGTGAGAGGAAAGACATACCACTCTCGGAGCCAGAATGGACATCTGGCCTTGTGATACTGGGAGGCTGAGTTGCAAACTAGGGATCTACAAATGTTTACAGTCGAAATGAACAGCTGGGCTCGGGGCAGTTTAGATGTGCAGTGCAAAAGGTGTTTATCCGGAGGCTTTTAGCCAATGGCAACACACTGTGCCATGTGTTTTACAGAGCCAAAATGGAAAATGAACGACACGCTTCGGAGGAACAACACAGTTGTTGCCTCTGATGTGGGAAAACACTACTCGACTGCACATATTTCATTTTTTTCATATCAAGTTCGATTCATTCTGACCGGGAAAATAAGATTTCACTACATCCCAAGAAATGTTTTGTGGCTGGCATACATCTTGTTAGAGTGCAAGCAGCTTCAATGCAGCTCGTAAAAAAAGGGGATAAACAACAACATTTTGCTGAAACAGCCACCGATGCTTTTTGCAAGTGCAAACTCTCAAACTTCCAGTTGCTGATGGAATTTTAAAGCAGCAAATGTTGTTTCTTTCCCTCCCCAAGATGAGTAAAGTAGCAAACAGAGGGAATTGTTTAAATTTTCAGGAAACACAGCAGCTAGCTAATCTCAAAGCTACACTAAATAATGAAACACTTGTATTCTGATTTTATGTATGACTGATTTCCCACAAAAATGGTACATCCAAGCAAGGTTAGAAACTCTGTATAATACACTGAAGATTGGTGTTTCTGTTTGTGCTATACAGTATTGAGAACATTCAAATCAGTTGGGTGTGGCACCTTAAGAGTCCAATATGATTTTGTAGCTTTCCTAATGACAATGTGGAAGCTATTAAAAAACACAGCAGAACATTTAACCAGAGTATTTTTTTTGCCATTTACAGCTTCATTTTCCATGAACTTTAGTGGATGAATGTGGGGTCTTCATGATCAGTATTTATTTTTTTACACTTCTCAACATAGGTTGGCGGGTCAGAGACGGCCGCTCGGTGTAGGAGGATCCTCTCCCCCGGTGCTGGCTGGCGGCTCCGACTGTGTGATTTAGAGCACATCCACAGTGTGTCAGGGGACTGCGACGATGTCGGCAAACCACGCGACCTGTCTTGAAACACGGACCTCGTCTTCTTTATCATGCTTTTTGGGTGTGACTTTTTTGTCGTGTTATCACCATTGTCACATCTATTGGATTGTTCACTACAACACAAAATTGTTTATCTAACCTCATAATTTTGCTCTTAAAGTACACCAGACTGTGATGCAGTTCACTTTAAAATGTAGCCTACAAATTTTAGGGGGAATACTCCTGTATTATTTCCTATTGTAATATCACAAAAACAGAAAAAGCGGGATTGTTTTCTTAATCCCGCTTCTGCAGTGTGTGTGTCTGCTCCTGTCCGCACTTGCAAACATTCTCACAATGCATCATCAAATTTGCCATATTTAGCAGCTACATTAACCTGTTGAACTATGTCAACAAAATCTTCCTCGCAACAAAGTCATACGGCCGAATGTCTCAACAGCAAAGTGTGACGAGTGTGACACATTTCTTAGTATCCTGTATAACATGTGCAGGGAGAAGTGCTTTATCTTTGACTGGGGAGAACGGAGCAGGTATGTTGCATCAACCCAGAGGTGACAGTTTTGTGCGCGTTGTAGATCAATACTTTTAAGTCAAGTTAATTTCGATCTTTGTCAGAAACAACTGAGACATTTCTCCAAATGACTTCACACTGGCCTTGCTTACTTTTGTATTGTTATGACCTGCTTTAATCTTCTTTTAAACTTCATTTGTGTGACGTGGGACATACTATATGGCTGGGTGAATCTTATGTTGCTTTAAGTTTTCGGTGCATACAGGCTGTGCCAAAAGTTTCTCTGTTCAGATTTGTGTTGTAAACATTTATTCAACTAAGGACAACTGGGGCTCGTGGAGTTATTCTTTTATTCATCTAAGTGAAGATGGACCTGAAGTACAAGTTTTCCACATCATACACACACAAATCAACACATACATATACTAAAGCTCAGACTCTGATCTGTCTCCCTCGCAGCTTAATCTGACAGCCACGTCAGCTTGAATAAGCCTCCGTCTGCAGCTGAGGCTCTGCGGTCTCTGCCTAATTGCATTATCTTTCAGCTATACCTAAGACACTACCGTGTTTAATTCTACTAGTGCTGACGCAGGGATGAGATGTTAGTGATTGCAGAGGGGGATTCGGAACAAAGTGTGTCGAAAACATTGCTGGCCACTTACAGGTTATTGTGTGCGATGATTACAGTTGGCCCAAACGTGCACACCACGCCACGCCACACTCACATCTGCACAGAGGCACAACACGCAAATCATAACACCATGTGGGCAAAGAACACAGTAATTAAATCCCGCAGGATGGCTAATCAATTATTTATTAATTCCCCTGTGCTGAGGATGATGTTCTTATGAAATATTGATGATAGCGACTAGACAGTTCCAAGTGTGTTTGCGTTGCTCATACGTGTGTGAATGTGAAGGCTGGTAAAGATATCATTTAGGGCTGTCAATCGATTCAAATAGTTAATCGCGATGAATCACATATTAATCGCACATTTCTTATCTGATCAAAATGTGCCTTAAAGGGAGATTTATCAAGTATTTAATACTCTTATCAACATGGGAGTGGGCAAATATGCTGCTTTTTGCAAATGTATGAATATATTTATTACTGGGAATCAATTAACAACACAAAACAATGACAGATATTGTCCAGAAACCCTCACAGGTACTGCATTTAGCATAAAACAATATGCTCAAATCATAACATGCCAAACTGCGGCCCAACAGGCAACAACAACTGTCAGTGTGTCAGTGTGCTGACTTGACTATGACTTGCCCCAAAACTGCATGTGATTATCATAAAGTGGGCATGACTGTAAAGGGGAGACTCATGGGTACCCATAGAACCCATTTTCATTCACATTTCTTTTGCCAGTTTTTCCTCGCAAATTGTTTTTGTGTAAGTTTGGAGCATTATTTAACCTCCTTCGTGACAAGCTAGTATGACATGGTTGGTGCCAATGGATTCCTTTGGTGTTTTAGTTTCATATGATGCCAGTATCTTCACTCTAGCTTTAAAATTGAGCCCGCTATGAGGTAAAAATCGCAAGTTGCGTTAAAGAAATTAGTGGCGTTAAAACAAATTTGAAATAACACGTTAATATTGCATTATCTTTGACAGCAATAAAATAATCTAATTACTAGTTCTTTGTGTGGCATATTTAATATGATTCTTTGTACTTGTGTGTTCTCCAATATATGCCAATATCAATTTAATCGACCGGTCTGTAAAACTGAGTTTTCCACAAAGAATAAGTTTGTTTCTCTTAAAGCTGAAATCTATAACTATTATTTGTTATTCTGCTTGCTTTACTGCTGTTAAAGACTGACCCACTTTTTGTGCAACTCAGTGTCATTGCTTTACAGCAGCCTGCTTTCTTCTCTGTAACAATGCCAACAGAGTCTCTTTGAAGAAAAGCCGCCCGACACACACAAAGTGATATTAATGTAAGTTAGTGTAATATTATTTTTATATCACTAGATCTTTGTTGCTTCTTTAGAGTGCAATCAACACTTTAACAAAAAAAAAAGTGATATTTTCATTTTCATTCATTTTAAATCTAGTTTTTGTTGACCTCCAGCGGTTTAACTAATTTAACTTGCTGCAGTGATGTAGATGTGTACTGCACGTTGTGTTAGTACACTGTGACATCACTGTTGGGTGTGCTCACAGGTGCAACAGACTTGAGATTCATTAGCCTATTGACTTTTTCAAAAATATATATATATCCAATATAGCCAGACTGATACTTATTTTTGAGGCTGATACCAATATCAGTATCTGGGGGTTAAAAAAATTATCCAAAAACAATATATCAGTGGATAGTAATGTCTTTTACATTATGTAAACAAACAATCTTTTTTACGGACCCTTTGGATTTGTTTTTTTTTAAAGAATAGTGAACAAGATACTTAACTTATCGGCCGATATACTGTGTTTGATATATCTGTACTATCTGTAATAAGCTAGTACCGTAACTCCCTTTCAGTGATGTGGCTTTGGTTCCAAAGTTGTGATGCTGGATATAATATAACCACTGTGCACTGGAGAAATGGCTGTAGTAGCTAAAGTGTGACAGAATATTGGCACTTATTCCTTCCACACCCCACCTTAGTCCAACAAACGATGATACGTGGTCACTTAGACACGCACAACACAGCTTAACCTAAATGATTTTGTCTGGCCGTTGACAGCAGTGACACTGGTTGGTCTGGCAATGATGGTATGATATTGATTTATCCAGCTGCAGACAGCAGACGTTTAGTTTAAAAGGTAGAGGCAGTGGTCCACTTTCATGGGGACTCAAGAAATAAGACCTAAGCGAGGGAAACACATGAGACAAACTAATGGTTGAAAAGTCCTTGATAACTGGACACTGCAGTTTGTGTTATAGAAACCATGTTGAAACATGGCAGCAACAGACACTTCACTGCTCGTACAAGACATCCAGAGCAGAAGAGTGTAACGTGCCTGCATGTTACATGGCAGATGGCAGCAGAGACAGAACCACATAGAATGTAGTGAGAAGACAGAGAGAGGGACTAAAACAATGGACGCCACAGACAGGGGGTGGATTACACATCTATAATTTACACAGGCAAAACAATCTCATGGGATCATAGAAGATACACTAACTGCTCTACAGCTGGGTGCATTTAAATGTAGATGTAAAGTAGATTTAATTGCTGTGAACATTTTTTCTCGATGTGAATGCAGCATGGATTTTATTTGCAGAAAGCTGTGCTGAGGGGCTTCAGGCAATTTTCTCCATCGACTTGCTAAACTGTCTGAGCTCAGCTGCTTCAAAAGCTTGTGGGTATAGTTAGCTGTGTGTGTGTGTGTGTGTGTGAGAGAGAGAGGGGGTTGGTGCATATACATATGCAATGTCCTATGTATGTTGGGAAACAATCAGGCCGCTGGTTTGTATGCGTAAATAATCTACAGCATGAACTACAGCTTCATATGTATTCCCATATTCCTCGACCGCAGGATGCTGAGTCGGACGCATTTCATTTTTCTCAGCCCGATGGGAGCCACGGAGACTGACGGCGCCTTGAGCGGGTCCATTAAGGAAATGAGAGCGATCAATCAAAACGGATTAATCCAACTTGATCTCCCAGAGGCAGATAAAGAAATTTAAATCTGGACCGACACACCCACATGTATGCAGGGACGAATACAACATGTTGGCACGCATGCCCACGTACTGTATTTGCACCCACGGACATTTATATGCAGACATACAAAGCTTTTCACGATTAAGTCATTTTGAGGCTGCAAAAACAAGCCAAAAGCTATAATTAATAACCGCACAACATCATAAGTGTTTCACGCTTTGCCTCTACGAATGCAGCTCAACTTGTGCTTGAAGTGAACAGCATTAAACTCTCGCTATTATTTGTAAATCCCAGGAAAGCGACTGCACTCCACCACATTGAGGTGAGTGTTTCTGACAAGGAAAAATGGTTGTGCTTGTTAAAGCCGCTTCCATTGAAACGTGATGCATTTCTCAGCAGACAAATCTACTGAATGTTACATGACAGAAACAAAGGATGAGAGATTTGGGAAAACCTTTTAGAAATTGCTTGTTTCTGTTGTGCTTCAGCGGCACGTCTTTTATTTACTGAGAAACGGATGGGCCCTATCATCCGAGCTGACAGGTAATGCCATTTTAACTTTCCCAGAGAGAGGAAGAGCCCAAGGCTTGGCAGTACAGCACACACGCTACCAGATCAGCTCAGTAAGCTGCTAAAAAGATGCCTGAGTGAAAGAAAGCCATCAGCAGGCAGCATGTACGTCTAGGTAAAGCATTGAAGTGTGTGTTACCATTCAATATACGGCCATGGAAAGGAATACAATGTTTGACTTTATGCATACTGTACAGTATACACACACAGAATATGTATTCTACATCCATTAATTACTGTCTCACATTCAAGAACACCCAGTGCCAAGAAGGTAATACATCAGCACCCAAAATTAACTTTTTGACTCACCGGCCAAAGAGACCAGTAAATGAAAAACCCACCGGCCAAGTAGATTTTTTACTGGCCGAAATAATAAATAGCCTTTTTTTTTGTCACATATATATTTGTTTCGGTACATTTCATTGAGATGATGAAGTTTTATGTTGAATATAAACTTAAAGAGGCAAGAGCAAAATATTAAATATTGACGGTTAATCAATTCAAGCCTGAATACTATAGGCTTCGGCAGCATCTATTTTTTCATACCTTCCACGATTCTCTATACCAATTCGATACCACGGTTAAAAAACAAGAGTAAAACAATAAGTCCCATGTACTTCAGCATCCACTCCTTTATTACTGTTTGCATACTGGTTTTTGTTAGGAAGTTAAACAGGTCATAATTCCCTCTCTATTATCTATTTTGTATTGTTGTGAAAACATCTCCTTCAAACAACTGGATTTAATCAGAAAATCAAAAATCGAATCAGGTCATCCTGGAGTCCAAGTGGACGTTTTTGCCAAATTTGAAGACATTTTCTTCAGGCGTTTCTGAGACATCACGCTCACAAGAATGGGTCAAATAGACAAACGGACAACCCAAAAAAATAATGCATAACACATTTGGTGTCTGAATTAAACTGCTTTTTATATCTGTTAAAATAGCCATTATTGAAGGAAAGAAGAAAAACATTAGTAGAACAGCTGACTCCAAACTATTGAATGGTAGTGTATACCCTCTGTGTCACATTACCTATTAATATGTTCCAAATATTTAGAACAAGTAGCTAGTGGTTTGATGCATTTAAGTTCATTCTTATTTCTGTAACATACATTAAAGTGAGAGGTGAGATTTTCCACTCAAGAAATGCTTGCCAATGAAAGCCTCTTCTCCTCCTTCAACTAGTAACATTTATCAAAACCAAACTACACCTCATAGAGGTATAAACATAAATCGGTTATTGGATACGGATGCTGATAAGACAACCATTAGAGAGAGCTTTTGTGAGTGTTTGTGTGTGACAAGACCTGGCGGCAAACATCAACAGCTTCCTGACATTATCACGCACTGCTGACAGTTGTGCAACATAACAGCTATTATCATTGCTGCTGGTGTGATTATTGGAAGCACAGGAACGCCTGACGCATGTTTGAGAGTGTGTGTGTTTGTGTGAGTCGCGTGGCAGACAGAGAGAGAGAGAGAGAGAGAGAGAAGCGAAGGGGAAAAAAGAGAGATGCAGTGAAGCTGACCGTAATTCCAACTGACGGCGTGACGAGTGCGCAAAAGACAGTGTTTATGCATTTGTGTTTTCAGCACACATGCATCTTAATTTAGCTCTGCGCCCATGTGTATCCCCCCTCTTTCAAAATGAAAACATCTCAGCTGTCCTAAACTGAGCTTTCTCCTCCTCTCCTAAACTCTCAGCAATCACTCTCCCCTCCAATTCACCTCAGCCACAGACAGTTCATTTCCCCAGGTGCTGCAAACAGGGCCTTCAAACACGCACGTAAATAAACACACTCAGATGAAGTTAAGTCCACCTGTCTGGTGCTTTGAGAGACTCACTTGAGCTCCCATTCATTTCTCTCTTGACGCTGACTTGAAATGACATTATGTTTAGTCGTCAAGAAAAAAAAAAAAACTCATATCAGTAAGTTACAGGGCTGACACATGGGCAACCCATACAGGTGGTTATTAATTCATTATTAACTGCACTGATTATGTCCCTGTGTGTCAACATTTCAAACCTGCTGACAAACATAACATTTACTGCTCTCGAACTAGCAGCCAGATCAAAAGACAGAAAGCAAATGATGCAAATCAAACAGGAGCGTATTGCACTGTGAAAGCAGAGCAGAGTTAACTCTTATTAGAGCAATCTCTCTCATCCGTTGTTTCCTCCTCATCTGTCTATCTTAGCTGCATCTCTGCCGCCCTAAGAGACATGTCGCTTCCTCCTTGCAGCGTTTCCTGAAATAGCACCAGGGCCCCTCATAGGCATTGTTGCTGCGACATAAGCACCGTATCCAACAAAAGCCCTTCACATACAGTGCATACAGTATATGGGATTTACTGTGCCACCAATATAAAAACCATTGCTGGTAACTTAATTTATTTATGGAAGCTTATGCATGCATTTCTAAGCCTAATTTTGCTTCTCTACCCATCCATACCAGGGGCAGTTATATGTTTGTATTGCATGCAATTAAGACTGTGTGCTGTAACGCTCTTTTCATGTGTGTGTTCTTGTGACACGGAGAATAGTATGCATGAATGAGTCCAATCAGTTTCCTTGTTTGTGTTTATGTTTGCCTCATTATGTATTTTTTCCACATATATAAATTGTCAGATATTGCAGAATTGTTCAAACAACATGCCGTAACACCTGTTAAACATGATTAATGGCATGTATCACTAATGGTACTGCTAAATTAAACTTCCCATTAAATCTATTGTTTACTGTGATAAACTGAATGTTGCCACTTTCCTTCCATAGCAGCATGGTTAGAAATTAGCACCAGCCATCAGCCAAATGCTGGGAAAATATGCAAGTGGCTGCTAGATTTGCTTCACTCACCAGCCAAAAACATATCTGTTGAGTGGCTGGTAAAATTTGGAATCCACTAGCCACAGTGGCAGGTGGACAAAAAAGCTAATTTACAACCCTGCTTAGCAGTGCTCTGTGTGCAGTGTTTTCTCTAAGAGAAAGATTTTCCAACAATCCCTCATTCCCCCATTGTGGTATTAACAGAAACTTTGAAAGCCTTAGTTGAAGAACAGTGATTTTTCTTACTTTTTGCAACAATGTAATCTTTTTTTGTGTGTATTTTCTGACTGATGCACTGTACATAAGATAGATACTTGTTCAGGGGTGGGAACACCAGAGGCCCCATGATGCAATATTATCATGATACTTAAGTCACGATAAGATATATCGCAATTTATTACCTTTTTCAACCTCAAATTATCAACATTTGTTTTATCTAATAAGATACAGTTTTCACTTTGTTTATCTCCGAGTTTTCATTCACATATTTTGAGGTCAGAGGTCAAGAGGACCCCTTTGAAAATGGCCATGCCAGTTTTTCCTCGCTAAAATTTAGCATAACTTTGCAGCGTTATTTAGCATTCTTCCCAAAAAGCTAGTATGACATGATTGATACCAATCGATTCCTTAGTATCTTCACTCTATAGTTTAAGACGGCTACAACCTCTGAAAGACAGAATAGCCGTCGGATTGTTAAGAGGTTAATAGTTTATATAATAAAAGATCAATACTTGACATCCATGTGTCATTACAATATTGCCACGCAAAATATAGCGGTACTATACTGTATGGATTTTTCCCCCACGCCTTAACATGATACACAAGATGGTGCAGTGTGGAGGCCCTGAAGGCTCCAATGTTATGGCAACGGTATCTTTCGTTTACAGTATATATTACAAGACAAAAATAGTGATGATTTGCCCATGTTAAATGTTACATTACTGCCGTTAGCATCTTAGTATCTTGTGAGTGCCTTTGCGCATATATCCATCTTTAAAACCATTTCACGATAGATCATTTTAGATCTTTTTCAACTGGCGAGAAGACACCACAAGAGGCACGGTCTACTGCACATTAAAAGGACTGGCTCTCTGATATTGTCTCCAACTGATGGTTGTCTGCTAACCATCGGAACCGAAGCTTCATTATTTAGAGTCAAATCTGTCACTTTGAAGATATTAAAATGGTTCGGAAAGCTTTATTTCTTCGCCTTTTCATCACCCTTCCACTATACTCTGTGTCAAATAAATGAATTCCCCTGCATGATCATTACTGTCACTTTTCAGACAAAGAACACTCCAACCGCATTCAACACAGGCACGCCATGTGAGAGCGGGAAAAAAAAGAGGGCAAAGGAATAAGCAGAAGTGAGCTGAGGAAACAAAGAAAAAGATACAGCTACCCTACAATTATTATTTGTCAATTACCAAGCATCTCTGACGGAAAGAAATGAGAGAGAGGTGAGAAAAGAGGAAAGAAATACTCTCAAGTCATGCTTGGTGTGCTTTTATGACCTTATCAGCCCACACCACTAAAGGAACCAGACAAATACTGCTTTTTTTGTCAACACAGACATATAGCAATACAATCGGTAGACTTCCCAAAACTGTCAAGCAACAGAGGCCATGGTGTTGTAAACACCATTAGTGTATATCTGCAGAAAGGAAGCTCAAGCTTGCGTGAGTATGACGCTATCAGGACCCGAGAAAATAACCAGCTTGTGGCGGACGAAACGATGAGCCAGCGACCTGTAGACAAAGCCTGATGCAGGCTGGGTAATTGAGACAGCATATTGCTGCAGAGTAACCTTCCCAGAGACATAACCATAATATAATGTGCAGTGGAGAAATTTCTCATTTACGGTCGGGTAATAGCACTTAGGTCAGAACAATGGCCCTCTCTACTTGGAAATTGGATAGGCTTTCTCATTAATATGTATTGGTGTTAGGAATGGGCTATGGATGGAATAACACGGGGAATGGCCTGAAGTTTGCACGGAGGGGAAACAAAGTTGGGAAGAAGAGTTATAAATGTTATAAAAGTACGGAGTGTGTAAAATAAATACAGGTACAAACATACTGTACTTGTTGGTGGTAAAGATATGGAGCTATTAGGCGTGTGCAACTAGTTTTTAAGGACATAATATTGTCATTGATTAACGCTCAGCTTTGCTTAGCTCAATATGGATGTAGATCAAGAAGCATTTAGATGATTTAAAACATCTGATCCATTTCCTGCCTGTGCACTGGGGCGGAGCCGAATCTGGTATTCAGCTAAGCACAAATAGTGGGTCTGTGTGACGTAAATTTCGTCATCAGAGGGGTGTACGCGAAGGCTCTGTGCAGACATCCGCGTGCCACCAATTCGTTGTTGTTGTAAACCGTGCAGACAGTCTGCAGGGCCACAATGCTACAAATGGTAGCGTAGCGATCTACTGCACGTGTGAAACGCGTTCTCCAGGTAGACATAAACAGAACTACTTTGCATTTTGTGTGATTGTTTCGAATTGCATCTAACGTTACACTTGACAGGGGTTGAGATATTTGCATAGCCTGTTAGGCTACTCTCCCTTTTGTGAGATCTATAGCTAGATCCATTGTTAGCTCTGTTGTTAATGTCTGCTATATTTTGACTCATTTGCTGTCCCCTTCCCCAGTTCCAACATGGATTTGGAAAACGAAAGAGAGCCTACTTGTAGTGCTCCCCCAGCCAATAAACATGCACAAGTGCTGTCTGGCAGCGATTCACACAAGTACCACCACATCAACAACACAGCCATGTCCTATCCCTGCAAGTCACTCTTCAACATCACCTGTTTTAGCTGCTTTCAACACAAAACAGGTTTACCCATGCAGCCAACCACCCCACAGCAAAACAAACAAACAGACACAGCGGGAGAATTGACCTGATGCCTTTCTCATAACATCATAAACCAACATTACATTTAAATGTTCAGAATTATTATAATATTGAAGAACACTTATTACTGTGAACTTTACTGAGAACGGTTATAAAAACAGCAGTCCGTCATTCTTTAGTACTTGCTGTCATTTCTCTTTTCCCAATTAATTTTTATCACATTGTCACAATTCCCGTGAGTTGATTGGAGGTTAATTCAGATCACCTGTTGTGCAGGGTGTTTGGGACTGACTCCTAATTAAGAATTGAGAGCAGCTTGGTGCATTTCCCCTCTTGGCCAATCAGGGTGTGACGACGCCCTTTATTTAGACCTTAAGAGAGGTGGGGAGTTACAACCCCAGGATATTGTGATCCTCATTTTAGCAAATTAAGCCAGAAACTCTGGTCTTTAAGCCCTGATAAGACTTCTTTGCTTTTCTGATTGAGGATGATTTTGAGGCCCTAGTTTGAGTGAATATTAAAGAACAACTTCCCATTAGTTTACCTGCATCAGGGCAGATCTTAGTGGTATTCGTGCAAGAGGCATTTGTTTATTATTGAAGAGGCATTTTATTATAATTGAAGGGGTGTTCTTTCATTATTACTAAGTGGCTTCTTTTTATTATGAAGGCACTTATGAGATTTGTTTCTCCAACATAATCTTTCTGTATTATGTGTTTTGGGAACTGATTCTCAGGCTTCTTTCCGATCAGTTGAAATCTGGGGAATCAGTACCACAACAAATCCTTCATTCATGCCATACACACTATACTAATGCTTCATCCTAAATCATATTTAATTTTTTATCTGAGCAAGGTGACCAAATCAGGTAAGCTGGAATTTCCAGTGAACAGAGATCCAATGATCTTTTTCATTACATATTCTACACGCAAACTCAATGGTTTCCGGCACTGTTTGGTGATGGAAGTTCCAACATATACGATCCTACTTGCTCTACCTTTACCTTAAACCCTACCTTAATTTGAACTCTAAATCTGAATGTCAATGTCAAAGTACCTGGTAAAAAAACAAACAAGACTCCAGCAAAATGAAATGTGTCTAAATTGCCTTGATTTAGAATTTGGGAGATTTTCCTGATCTATCTTTCTACACTGTGAGAACACTAGCTTGGAACACACACATACACTCCCAAACCATTTCATATTTTTGGCACTTAGTTTATGGTGTTTTATCCGGAGAGAATCACAAACCCATAAACCCCCCCACACACACATTCACACACACACACAGTCCATTGAAACTCCCCAGGCTACGAGTGCACTGATAAAGTGTACTCCCCGACTGACTCCCCTGCTGCACCTTGCACCAGCGACATGCAGAAGATTGTCATGCCAGATTTGTTCGACATGAAGCGATGGGAAGGAAACATAACTGCAGGGAATGTGTGAGAGAGATGAACATCCAGTGTGAAAAAAACATGAAAGGGGACCACAGAGCGGGGGAGTCTGGTGTGCTCAACCGGTACCAGCTATACTGCATACTGATGCACTGAAATATATACACTTTATGACAATCAAAAGAAATGCATACGGACGTAAGCTGCAGGTACTTGTTAGTAAGCGTTTCTCTCGGCGGAGGTCCTCTTAGGACGAAAGTAGAAATGTCTCTTGGGAATGTGACACATCGGCGTGAGTCTTTTTCTGACTGATGACGTGGAAACTTTCAGACGAACATCACAGAACTGAGTTTAATGCGAGTCAAACAACCATTAGTCTCGGCCCCTGCTTGGATCAGAGCACAGCGGCATTTCCAGACAGAGTGCTCTCCTCGTGGCGATTAGAAGTCTGCCATTTTATAAAGCACAGTCTCTGATTGACAGTATTCTCATGCAGTTAGCCATTAAACCTACACAGATGAGAGAACTGCACAAATTTCAAACTGTGGTAAAAATATAAAATCATATTGTCTCTCCCAGCAGGGACCCACCTACATGTAGACAGTGAGAAAGCTCTGAGTCTTTCAGCTAGAACAAACACCAGTGAGAAACATGCTTAAGGTGAACAGACTGTCATGGGTCCTTGTTAATGTAATAAACTGCAGCGTATAAACAAGCTCCATAGGGAGGGCCTTTGATCAAGCTAACATCTCCCTTATGTCTGATTTATTTGAATCTAGAGAAGAAAAAAAAACCTGGTTATGTACCTTTTTCTCCTGCTTTTTCATCTTTCTTTTTGGTGAGCAAAGCAACCTCTAGAAATCTCATTCTCTTGCTTAATCACAGATGCACACACAAACAATCTCTACTCTACTTCCACCTCCGTCTTCCTCCCCCACTTTCTCATTTTCACTATTGAGCCCCTACCTCTCCATCTCCGGCTCACAGCTCCTGATGAGTTTGTGAGTCACCGAAGAGAGACGGGGATTTGAGCGACAAGCCAGCACTCTGAACCTCCAGTGGAAGCCGATAATCCACGGAGGCGAGAGGTGGCGACGGAATTCAGCTAATACCCAAACAATCGCTATCAGCGCGGCTCCCACTATAGTGACAAAGCCCTACACAAATTTGGCTGTTATTGTGTGCAAACAGCAGGCTAATATCTGTGTAAAAATGACTAAGGCACGATGAAATCCTGTGAATTTGATTTATATACAGAAAAGCATCTTGTCTACATGTGTTCCTGTTGGCCTTGTTGTCAACACATAACGCATAATGATAAGATGACAGCTGCTGACATCATCAGACGTCCTCAACTCAGGACCCCGTTATATAATGACATCTAAACACAGTCATATTTTGAGATAATACAAATGGACAGTACAGTGACTAAAGGATTGCTTTGGGCTATTAGGAAGAAAACTGTTATGGATATGTTGCACTTCTTTAGCTCACAATTGTGTATGAAAGACTTATAATCCTATGTGATCATTAAGGACACGCTGATCTTTTATAGAAATGCACCTTTCCCATTATTGCGACGAAGCGTTTCCATTTAGAGGTCATGTTTGAGAGAGAGAGAGAGAGAGAGAGCCGAAGGCGATGGACAGGACAAAACAAAACAGCCTTTGACAGTTTGCTGTGTAATGACAAAGTCACTTCTTAGTAAAAAGGCTGTGTTTGAACTTGGGAATAAACCTTTTACAGATACATAATGTATGGCATGAGTTGGAAAATCTCCTTTTAACATTTCAGACCAATGCTAAAATAAAGAACTGGTCCTGGAGCTGAACCTTTTTAGACTATAGAAACTAAACGAGTACTTGTTGTCAACATAGTATTTAACAAGAAGCCCACGTCAACTTCTAAATAAACTTACAGTCTTCTTTTTTTACAATAATACTGAAAAGTGGAATTACTAATATTGATAACAGCTGTACATTTGATGAAAGAGTCAATCAGTATGTTGATATGGTTCTGGTGACATCTGCTAATCCAATGCTACTGTTGACCGCTCTGCACTATAGCTGCCAACAATACCATTATTATTATGGAGGTCTCAACGCAGAGCTTTTAAGGTGATAAGCTTACAACAATGATATTATGTGCTGAAAAGGTTACTCAGATATTCAGACAACTCTACCTGATACAGCTACCACCCTGAATCTGACATGAAGCCATCACCTTGATGTTTTATAGAGACACAGGCATGCAGAGAGAGAGCATAATCAGCCAGCTCACAGAACTAACATTAGTTTTCTACAGCTAAATTAATTCACTAGTGGTGTCACAAGAACCGATACTTCGGTACCAATCAATGGCAAAATTCTGAAAATGTGACGGTACTTGTTTTTTTACAGTAACTATATTTAGGTACAGTCAGGGCTCGAGACTAACAGCGTCCCGTTGAACCAGGGACGATAGAAAATGTGTTTGGGACGCAGTAAACTCATTATCGGCATGTCCAGGGGACGAGAGCTTGTTAACGTTAGCTGTTAGCTCTGTGCAGGATTGCGCTGCTTACCGGCTTCAACACGGGAGGTGCCATTGATTTACATTATGATGCTGTTTAGTCAAAATGAGTATTAGGCAAAGGTAAATTGTAACGTTATCATGATGTCTTCAGATGTAATCTTGTAAAATGGAGTTTTTGGCGAGAAACTTGAATAAATCCAGTTGTTTGAAGTAGATGTTTTCAAGACAATATAAAATAGATAATAGAGAGGACCAATATGCAAAACAGTAA
This sequence comes from Sebastes umbrosus, assembly GCF_015220745.1. Taxonomy (NCBI): domain Eukaryota; kingdom Metazoa; phylum Chordata; class Actinopteri; order Perciformes; family Sebastidae; genus Sebastes; species Sebastes umbrosus. Next base: position 8,039,501 of record NC_051271.1, read on the forward strand.
TAAAGGAGTGGATGTCAAAGTACCATAGTAGGGAATTGGTATAGAGAATCGTGGAATTTCCCTGGTATTGGTATCGCCTGCTAAATTTCTGGTATCGTGACATCGTGACAGTTGTCATTATAGGCGATGAAACCATCATTCGCCAGCTTAAACTTTTACTTACTGCAGCTTGTTAAGACACTATTAATTATGTGAATTGTAATTAAAACTGTGGGTCTAAGATTTCAACATAAAAACAAGTAATCGTTCGGCCCTAGCTGCTCCCTGACCATAAATCCGAAATGTCTTTAGTTGTGAAACGGTCACAAAACATAGTGATGATAAAGTCAAATCTGCCTGCGGAAAAAATGTTCAAAAATAACAGTTTATTACCAAGGTGAAATGTCTACAAGGGAAATAAAACTGACCACAGCTAAAGTCACTACACAGTAGAGTAGCTCTGCTTTGCTGGTCTGTGTGAAAAGACCTGAAGCTGAAAATTTGGCAATGGTGCATATTTTCACATGGAAGGTCTGCCAGATTTGACATGTAGTTAATGAAACACGGGACTGGGACTGTGTGTGTGTGTGTGTGTGTGTGTGTGTGTGTGTGTGTGCGTGTGTGCGTGCATGCATGTGTGTGCGTGCGCGCTGCTGCTCTGCAGGTGGTGACTGCAGGCTTAATGAAAGGGCCAGTTGTTTTGCGGGGCTGATTTGCAGAGAGCAGATGGATCAGTCTCTCTGGTCTCAATCTTGTCCCACATTGCTGCTGTCGCCCCATTTAACAGCCAATTTCCTGCCAGCTCATCACAAACACACACAGATACACACAAAAGGGAGAAAGCAGCAAAAACAGTGTGAGGTAGTAGACCACAGAGACGCACATAAAGAGGGTGAAATAGTGGGGCATACACAAACAAATGTACCCAGGCAGGCCCACTGTGTAGATGATAGAGATACGGGCAGCTTTTCTGCATAGACAAGCACAAAAGTCTTTGAGTACATAAAAGGGATGCGCACAAATACATGTAGACACACACACAAACACACACACACACAAAGTAAACTCCTATGGGGAAGCACGGGTGGACACTATGCAGTTTTTAATGAGCTTGCGCCAGATGTCTTCCCGGCTGCAGCGCATGACTAGTTGATTAATCAAGACACCGACACATACACACTAATCCTAATTTATCACACAAACACAGTAATCTCAATTTATCACAAACACAGTAATCCCAAAAGACCCCCCCCCCCACCCCCCTCCAGTCCCATTATCTCTCTCACACACACTGCGCCTGATTTTAGAATATGCTTCTGCATCAATGCATTCAGTTAAGTCCGCTGTTTTCTGTATCCATTTCCACTGGTTCATCTTTCTCTCTGACAGATTACAGCACCAACACCTGACTGATTCGCACTAATAGTAGCACTTGTTCTGTTTTTCACTTGCTCTCTCGCCCACGCAGGCTGACACATGGCATGCTTCAGCTACTGTTGCTCATACACACATGTGGAAGCGCCCTCAGAGCACAGGATTTCTTATTTTAACTGCAGCAGTAGTGAGAAGTGGCTGGCCTCCACAAAATGGCCTTTGACTTTCAATCTTCGCACCTTGTACAGCAGGAGATTACAATGGCACTCTTCTTTTCTTTTTTTTTCAGTCAGCCTTCACTCCAGGTCATGTGATATCGCCGGCCGGCCAATGTGTTAATGAAATTTCTCTGGTGAGATATGGCTTTGCCGGACACTGTGCAATACAAGTTCAGCGACCAATGTGCAGCGTGGAAATTCATGGAGGTATATTTACTAGAGGTCGACTGATAGTGTTGCCTTATATATTCAAGAGAGAACTTTTTATGACTTTGTGTATGGAGCAAACAGTGATAAACGTCCTTGTGTAACTGGTGGCAGCTGGGCAGCCATCGGCCACTATCAGAGCTGTGTTCCGCCGATAACGGTAGTTTGTAAAACGTCCTATCGGCACCTCTAATATTTACAGTATTTCACAGTTATGTCTGTGGACAAATTAATTTGCTGAGATGTATCTCAACATAACTGTGTAAAAGTATGATGCTTCCCCTGCAGGTAACTCTAATGTATTAATTTTGCTCTCTCAGTTTCACTTTGCATGCAAAGTCATGATTGTGACCTCACTTGCTCTCAAAACTTGCTCTGCTCTGTGCATTCTCATATCTTAATATGGAGACTGTTTAGCGCTAAATGAAGCTATTATTTTTCACTTAAGTGCAGGAGCAAGACAACGCCTCGCCCTAATTCAATTACCTGTGTCTATGTGTATAGGGATGTCTAACCCCTTTCTCTCCCATGTGTCTCAGTTCTCGCAACCCTCTCTCCCACATCCTGTTATTCCTTTTCTCTCAATACAGGAACCGCTGGGGGATGATGAAGCCGAAGCTCAGCGAGACGTGCCCCACCTTGAGTCCCACTCCCTGGGTTCCTTGACGCCTCCACAGGCCCATCATTGATCCCCATTCGACCCCGCCGTTCATCCCCTTGTGCTGCTTCATCCCACCCCTCAACCCTCCTTTCATCCCTCCATACCCGACCCTCATTCAACTCTTCACGACCCCACGTCTTCGTGAGTGAAAATGTCTTTTGTGCTTGCCAGTGGCTAATGTTAGTGTTCTGTACTCAACCACTGACTCACGACAGTCTCGGGAAATGAAGGGAAATTCGATGCGTCATCATACCGTAATTTCCACTTGTGGTTACAGCTAAAGTTATATAGGCTTGTTTTAATGGACTTCCATATGATGGAGAGTCTTACAGAGATTCCTGAGAGCATTCAGGGGAGCTGTAAAATGCATTTTAGGCCGGATTGCACATCGTTCCTCCTAAAGTCATCAAAGATGCAAGTGCAAGAAAAGTAGAGTGATATTTGCTGTTGGTCTATCATCATTAAATGGATTAATTCTGCTTTATATTATGCATAATTACTCTCGGTTGAGTAAACAGCATTTCACCAAACATATTCACATGTATTTTCATAATATATATACATATATATATTTCATCATATATATATATAAATATATATATATATATTCGGGCTGTCAAAGTTAATGTGATAATAACACGTTAATGCAAATTCATTTTAACTCCACTAATTTCTTTGATGCATTAACACAACTTGCGATTTTTAAGTTGTAGCGGGCTCATTTTAAAGCTAGAGTGAAGATACTGGTATCAAATGAAACTAAAAACCTAAGGAATCGATTGATGCCAACAATGTCATACTAGCTTGTCGGGAAGGAGGCTAAATAACGCTCCAAATTTGGGCTAAATTTTGGCGAGGAAAAACTGGCATGGCCATTTTCAAAGGGGTCCCTTGACCTCTAACCTCAAGATATGTGAATGAAAATGGGTTCTATGGGTACCCACGAGTCTCCCCTTTACAGACATGCCCACTTTATGATAATCACATGCAGTTTGGATCAAGTCATAGTCAAGTCAGCACACTGACACACTGACAGCTGTTGTTGCCTGTTGGGCTGCAGTTTGCCATGTTATGATTTGAGCATATTTTTAAGGCTAAATGCAGTACCTGTGAGGGTTTCTGGACAATATTTGTTATTGTTTTGTGTTGTTAATTGTTTCCAATTAGAAATATATACATACGTTTGCATAAAGCAAGCATATTTGCCCACTCCCATGTCTCATGCACACAGCCCCAGCATATACTGTTGCTGCCATCAGTGCAGAATCCCTGAAAGCAGTGAGGGTGAAACCAACCCACAGATGTAATATTAGCCATCCGCCCTGCTGTCACTACTGGGGATCAGACCAATAACTTCCAAGCTACTGGCTGGCATCTCTACCTCCATGTCCCACACACCATCTTTTTTTTTACAAGCACGTTGATTTATCTCTCACCACTCGACCACACCTACAGAAAAAAAGCAGCGTTTTCTTATGAAGGTTTCACCGGTCACATTGGTTCTGCAATGTCATTTACATTTACTTTATGATTTCTTCGCCTCATCCTACTATTCCAGGCCATTTCATGTTTCCAGTGACAGGCGGTGAAGCTATGACAAAGTGGCAAATGGCAGTGAAGTGCCAGCAGGTCCACGAAGAGTTATAGCTCAGCAATATGCAGTGACATTAAAGCATTTCAACTCTGTGAGGGAACTGTTTACACACAAACACACAAATGCACTCTCTCACTCATACAGCACATGTCAGTACCTTCTGTGCGAATGGTGAAGGGGGAGTCCCCCAGTCTCTTGGCTGAGAACTGCCCCCCCAGAGAGGTCATTAGAAAGCACAGGCTGAAGAAGCCGATTCCCACCACGAATATCCTGCAACACAGGGGGAGGAGAGAGGGAATTGATGAAAAAAGGAGTCGAGATAGATAGACATATTTATAGGGAAGGGCAGGTAAATAGATGTTTTGGGTGAGTAGTTTGGGAAATATGTAAATGAGAAGAGAGAGAGAGGTGCATAGTGAGATATTCAGATGCAGAAAAAAGGAGTGGATACAGAGTGAAAAAATAGCAGATGAACAAGCCGACAATTATGGAAGACAGGTTTGCAGGAAAGAATGATTGGCAGTGAAAAAAAAAGAGGGAGGGAAAATATAGATGCAAAGAGGAGGGGGTGAGGGAAGAGGAGAGCAGATGAGGAAGAAGGAGGAAGAGAGGCAGTCATGAAACAGCAGGCAGCACATCCAGAAGGCAGAGCAGAAATAGAGCAGCGATCACACATAGAAAGCTAGAAACTTGAAGCCAAAGGGCATTTGAAACATTTCAGGGTTTTGATGTCATCGGTTGGCATACATCTAGGACAACTGCCAAAGTAAGGGTGAGCAGTTTGGCCCTAAGTGCAGGCAAAATGGATGTCAGAGTCACGCAGAGGGGACGGCAAGAAGAGGACAGAAGACAGCTAAAAACATTCAGGCATTTAAGGTGTGAGTGTAAAGATAGTTCAAATGACAACTGAAGTCTCTGAGCACAAAAACTGGTCTCACTCACGCCTCTTGTGTCTGAAAAATACAAAATTAGGTCAACAAAAACGGGCTATGGAATACAGTCTTCTCCAGAACAGTCACACATGCGCGAATGCAGGAGAGTGACCATTGCCTGCTGATTAGTGCTGAAAGTTCACCAAAGTTTAACTCCAAGTGAATGTGCTTTGCTACCGAATGTTTTTTCGCCCCTTCACTCGCATAGAACGTAAAAAAACGGAGGTGAATATTGCATTTCGTCCCCTCTCTCTACCCATTTCCTGTCTCTCGTATCAAAAAAAGGCAAAAATAACTCCCAAAAAATCTTTAAAAAATGTACTAGCCTTTAAAAAAATACTCATTTAGTATGTACAGTAAAAGATGGATTGGTTGCTGCATTAGTTTCTCCTGTCTATACTGACCCCAAGGAGATCCTTTTTTAATACGATTCTAATGTAAGTGATTCAGCAGCCTGAGTTAGCCAAATGAAGTGGGCTTCCTCATAGCTAGTATGGACAGCAGGAACTATTTCATCCACCAATAACTCTTCCAATGTGCATTGTGGGCATGTCAGTATTGTTTTAGGATAGACTTGAAAAAATGTGAACCACCAATTACAGTAAATATATATTACATATTGGACCTTTAAACTGCTCACTTGTGGTCATATTTCAAAATCCACCAGGATGTGGTCTGCGATCTGCGGTGCAGATGTTGCTTTGAAACATAAACTTCTTCTTTAGCCCACTTTGTGGCACAGATCTGATATACGAAACGCTCCGGTGCCTCCGAAGGGAAAATAAAATGAGACTCTGCGTGTGGATTCTCCCTGGTTAGACAGCCATGAGAGAATCACATCTTTGACTTAAAAGAGCTGAAAATCAGGTCTTTTGTATCTGTGTAAATCCTGCCCTAGTTAAGCTACTCGGTTCACTGTATGTGGATCAAAAGGTTATCTTATGATGCCAAGACTCTTTGGGGAACCGGAGAGGCAAAGCTGTCTGTGATTCTCATCTGCTGGACAAAGTAGCAGTCAGCCTTCACGACTAACAAGTCCCACTTTAACAATGCTTGCTGCTCTGCTGCTAAACCTCACAAGAGAACATTCTTGGAAGATTTCGTATAAGTAGTGCAGCACAAAGGCAGATTTATATGTGACAAAGAATAGCTCACACTCCAGTGCTTATATTACATATTTTAGTAGCTGAAGCTGTTTTCCTAAATGTTCTCATCATAAATGCATTGTAATTTGATATAATATATAGAGCTCCTATAACAAACAAGCAGTTAATCATATCCAGGCAGCATATGATGAATGTATCAAGCAATGGTACAGTAGCAACGTGATGAAACAGCAGGAAGAAAAGGAACTGGTGTGGCATAATTATCACAATTCACTTCATAATTTAAGGCCAACCTTGCACAGGTAACCTTTTAAACTCATAACGTCTGCATCAGAGGTTGGAAAAATTCGATGTTAACATAACAAACGCATACATTATTCATAACTATTGCTTTCTCTTCAAAGCCAGGCAGGCAAGGGCTGTTTGCTTGAATGCACGGCCCCAGTGTGAAATCCGACAGCACTTCCTGGAATGGTAAGTAGCTCCAGTCACGCAAAAATTCTGAAAAAAAAACTGTTAATATTAATGATGCCGTAAGAAATGAGTTCCCATCAACAGCGACGAAGAATGGCCACTTAAAAGAGCATTTGCCGGAGTGATCTGATTGACCCAAAGGGCTCAAGATGATGTTGAATAATCTGTTAAGTATAGAGCGTTGGTGGCTTGGCAAGCTCCCCGGGTGGCTTTATATTCCAAGACAGAGCCCATGTGTCTTGTCCTGAGTCGTAATACGCCGCCTTCAAGGACAATGTGGCAGTTTGAGGGGTAACTTTTGTACACATGAACATATCGACGGTGAACCATCACAGCTCTGATCTAATGGGTTGCATCAAACATGATTACAGCTATAGTCATTCCAGTTAAATATGTAATTTATCTTCATTTTCCATATTGGAAGCCAAGTGATCAGATTACATGTTGAGCCGGATCAAATGAATTACAGCACAGATTACACTTGTAACAAGACAAACTGTAATTTATGTATGAATTAGGGCTGTCAAAGTTAACGCCATAAATGCAAATTTGTTTTAACGCCACCAATTTCATGGATCCATTAACGCAATCGATTTTCAGAGGTTGTAGCGGGCTCGGGTTTAAAGCTTGAGTGAAGACTAGCTTGTCGTTAAGGATGTTAAATAACGGGTTTCTGGACAATATCTGTCATTGTTTTGTGTTGTCAATTGATTTCCAATAATGAATATATACATACATTTGCTTAAAGCAAGCATATTTACCCACTCCCATGTTGATAAGAGTATTAAATACTTGACAAATCTCCCTTCAAGGTACATTTTGAACAGTAAAAAAATGTGATTAATTTGCAATTAATCATGATTAATCATGATTAATCATGATTAATCATGATTAATCACCATTAAATACTCTAATTGATTGACAGGCCAAGAGTGAATACATGTTGAACTTTAGACTGCCCAATTCTGATAACACACTTCATTTGCTGGTGGCGGACACTGATTATTAACACTTTAATGTGATTTAAATTGGACCAACAAGCTTCAAAGCAAAGTGTCAGCATGTCAACAACCGCTCCCCCTTGCATGTACTGTAGCATATCGATTTACACACTGAAAACATGGGGAAATTATCATCATACTGTATTTACTTCAAAGTCCCAGCGTCTAAGCAGCTGGCCTGGCACATGCTCATTCACTCTGGTTCCTCATTTACCTCTCTATCTCTCCCAGGATACTGTAATATTATGAAATAATAAAACATTACCCCCCCATCTGTTCCAAGCATATTGCGGGATGAATTAGAATAGCTCAATCACTGTCGGAGGACCACAGAGCAGCAATACATTAACTGATGCGAATCCAATCCCAAACAATCGGTACGGAGAAGGGATTATTTTTCATGTATAGGACGCCGTGATCCAGAGATACTTATACCTGCGTGGATTATGCACTTACTATACTACCATATGGTCAGCAAGCCAAGTAGGTGGAAGCTGAAAATCAGAAATACTGAGCTGTTTTAGGAGAAGAGTTTATACATTTCAGCTATTTGTTTTCCATTCTCAGGAAAACTGAATGGTTTGAAAGATAAAGGGGTTACACAGAGGACATGAAGCAAAATTGCCCGGTTTTACAGCTTAGCATGAAGTTTTCTGATACACTATCTATTCTCTCTGTGATCTAAGGATTAATACGCCCGTGTGTGTTTATGTGTGCAGGAAAAAGCAGCAGAAAGAGAATGAAGGTGGAAAAAAAGAAGATATCTAGCTCATGTGGGTGTGCAGAAGTTGGCCTGATGCTGTCCTAGGGCGATCGTTTCCTCTGTTATCATTTAGCCGTTTTCCAAAGTGGCGTTAGGTGGGTGATATGAGAGGATTAGGCCTCGGTCCTGCTTGACGAGTCTTTAATTAACAGGCTTAAAGTAAATGCTCCGCTCCCTATAATTGGATCAGAAGGAGAGATCTGCTATCAGCTAATTGGCTTCCTCACATATAGCCTTATCAGATTTTGCCTCGAGGTAACATGTAGATGATTTTTGAAGTGCTCTGCCAAGTGTGGTGGAGATTGTGGTGTTTTCCAAGAAACTTTTTCCTGGCACCTGAACTCACCTAAGATCAGACGTTTCAATTAATATTCCTCCTGCCTAAAAATCAGGACAAACCTATATCTCTGGGTTCCCACTCTTTTCAGGAGATCATTTTCCAGGACTTTTTCCAGTGATGATCTGATACGACAGACACGGATCACGTCATACACTAACATGTTCCCCTCTGTGGACGTCTGATTTAAGAGACGAGCCGTCTATGGCTATAACTTATCTGTGAAATCATCTCTTACGTGCTTATAAATGATGACAAATTGATCATAGAATAATATCATCATAAAAACCAGCGAGCAGTGACTAATATTTACATTTGAAGGATAATGTAATTAACATTATTCAGAGTTTCAGATACTTAAGTTGTAATGTCATCCAACCTGTATGTGCTACCGTGTGAGGTGACATGGGGGTGTGTTCACAGCGTTTCCACGACATAAAAGCCTGTTGAAAATACTCTTGTTCAGTGTTTCTCAAAATAGGATCCGTGGCACTCTGTTAGGGGGTCCGCAAAATTATTTTCTATGAATTACAAAATTGTGCTTTACCATTAAAAAGTGCAAATCTATAGATGAGGACCATTTGCACCAATAAAACAAGCATATTGTGTCCATTACTCCCACCCACGTTAGCTTTGGGAAACTCTGATACGATTGTGACACACATCAATAAGTCCATTATTTGAAGCACTTACCGAAAGTCAGCTTTAGACTGGTAAGTTTAAACATCTGGATTTATTAGGACTATACCAGTCTTGCTACTTTTCACTTTCTGAAAGCTTTAAGGATCAATTATTGAAATGTGGGATATAAATGCTGTCCAGGTGACTCTAAATGCAATTTGAATAAAATCATCCTGTTTAAAAGGTACATAAATGGAATTAACAATCAATGATATTGCCAATTTCCCCGCTGTGGGACTAATAAAGGATCATTGTATCTTAAAATGATTCAAATTGAAATGTGTTTCTGTTTACACAATTATTTCCAATGAAATCTAAGAATACAAATATGCTTAATCTGTGTTACGGTTAAGAAGGGGTCTTCGGAAAATGTTCTCCCAAATAAGGAGTCCCTAGCCCCAAAAGGTTTGAGAACTCCTGCTCATGTCCATAAACTACCATTTGAATGTTAATATGTTTATTATTATGTTCTTTCAGATGGCAACGTTATCCGTTTTGGGGAGCTCTGATAGATAGCCTGTATTTCATTCTCAGCTAAAGGAAAATAGGAGAATATTGAAATAATTTTCTAGGACAACACAAGATTTTCCAGGATATTTTACTTATTCTCTCATCTTCCATGTGTTTTCCATGACTGGGAAATTGGTCAACTGTTTCCCAGGTTTCCCAGTATGCGTTGGAACCCTGCTACTTTTATTGCCTGAAAATCTGTCTACTGGTGCTCTATATCCAGAGTTGAAGTCTGGCCAGGCAACTTTATCACTCCTGTGTCTTTTTCCTGTTAAAACTATCCAATAAAGGCACCAAATAATCTACTGCTCATATAAAATAACTGAAAAACCAATATCTGAACTTTCAAAAACATTACGAAAGGAAATCAAATTAATTCCAGATATACAGTAAAGTCCTTTACAACAAAGTTAAGTGCTGTCTAAAAGTAAAACAGAGCTGTTTACATTTATAGCAAATTACCAAGGTGTATTGGTGTATTTGTATTGTATTTCCATATTTGTAGTGTATTGTGGTTTTATCATATAGAAAGCTGTATAGTTTAATGTAAAATCCCAACAAAGGACGAGAGTTGAAAATCAGCAATAGCTATAAACTCTCTGTGCAGCACATCAGTTTCATGCCCTGTATTGGAACTATGTTAAATTGCATCGTCCTTATCAAATAAAATCAAAAATAAAATCAGATCTGTTTTAATTTTGAGCATGACACACACAAATCACATGTTGTGACAAGCTCTCATTGCCTGTGTTGTCAAGGCTAGAGTAGCTTTTGTCACAGAGCTACTTAATTGGGTGTGTTTGAATAAGTGCTTCATCTACTGAGGAGACAGCAGGGGTAGTAATTCAGTGCAGCATGAACGCAAACCATCACATGGCTGCATCATTGCCTCGGCCCACTAGAGAGATTGTTTAGACAATCCAGCAGTATTAGCAGCGGGTGGAAAGTGGGTAAAAGGTGAATCCACTGGAGGAGATCTGCTAGCTTTTTGTACCACAATCTCCAACTCCTAGAATTAAGAAAAGAGGAATAGAGGAAACTCAAAGCCTGCCGTTATGCTCTATATACCTATCTATCAGGGCAAATGAAACAAAGCATGCTGACACAGCATGGCTCAATGGACTGTAAAGTATCAACTGTTTTAAGTGGTTAACATGTGTAACAGATTCAGCCCATGCAGCCACACAGTGATAATGGAGCTATCCATGCAGGGAGAAGTTAGAGCTCGCCTGACTGGTACTACATGCTTACTTACAATGGCTCTTTCATTTGTTTATTTGTTGTGCACAATTTAAGACTATACAACATAACAAAAAATAAATGAATAATATACAGTGCAGGAAGAGGCAAAAAAAAAACACTGGGCTTATCTGAAGCCTCCACCTAGAGACAAGATTAATATAAAGAAATAAAATGACTACATAATAGTGATAACAAAACAATTAGGACAAGATATATATAATAACAACAATAACAATACAGTAAATATATCAAAAAAGACAAGTGTGTCTGTGTGTGTGTGTGTGTGTGTGTGTGTGTGTGTGTGTGTGTGTTGCATGGAAGTGTATGGTTAGTGTATGTGAGGAGGATATTGATTTAAATATCTATAAAGACTTCTTCAAACAACATTGTGAGTGGTAAAAAATAAAAAAACATAAAAACAGATACATCATGTTCATGATTTACAGCTGTCCCTTTATCCATGTGCATCTTCATCTAATGGAGAAACATCTGTATCCATGTGCATCTTAATCTAATGGAGAAACATCTGTATCCATGTGCATCTTCATCTAATGGAGAAACATCTGTATCCATGTGCATCTTCATCTAATGGAGAAACATCTGTATCCATGTGCATCTTCATCTAATGGAGAAACACCTGTATCCATGTGCATCTCAATCTGATAGAGAAACATCTGGTGTGTGTATGCATATGTCTGAGTGTAGGTGACACACACAACACCATGGTGTAAGCAGTGAAGAAAACACATTTTAATCAATACTAACCAACCACACTGCTAAGCTACAGAAGAAACCAGCTCTTTGTGTCTTACCTGAACGGTTTGAACGTCACTAGACATCTTCTGACCATTATTTGACCGTCGGTTCTGCCAGTAATCATTTTACAAAACGAGCGACCTCTGACATCGTTGCTAACCTCCAGACCTGGAACTTCAACATCTTCATCTGCGTCCCATCCAGCATCCAGCGGTTCCACAGCAGTCACAACTCGGTTCTTATTTTAAAGGAAACACAGAATCCATAAAGTGCTTCTTTATCCCTCCGGGAGATAAAAGCTGCAAAGTTTCATTCAGCAAGTCTCCTCTTCCTCGTGTGTGTTAATGTCCTTTAAAGCGTTGTTATTAGTATTATTCCGTCTGTGAGTCTGAGGTGAAGGAGTCGCTGCAGGTTGGAGTCATTCTGTACATCCGAGGTGTTATTTGCCCCAAAAAAATGCGTTGTTGTGAAACATGTGGGTAAAAAGTGTGTCGTTTGTCTCACGGAGAGGAGAGGAGAGGAGAGGAGAGGAGAAGAGAGCTGCTGCTTCCTGGACGGTTTAACTTCTCGGTGGATCCAGCGCGAGTGAGGACAGTCAGCCGTGTTGCCTCGTTATACTCCTTCACTTCTCAGGAGACAAGCTGGCTTTAGAATAGCACTGCATATCCGGTGGATCTTTTCAAAATAATATCCTGATATGTAACTAAACTAATCATTAGTTTATGGAGTTGTGATCTGTCAGCCAATCAATAAGGCATTTTTGACAAAATGAGGTCAAAATATTTTAGCAGCTAAAGACCCATCAATACATTATGAGCACAGTTCCTCTCTGCTGGATCTGTGTGACAATTTGTTCCAAATAAAACTAATAATAAATAAATAAATAAATAAATAAAATAAGAAAAAAACATGCAAATAAAACACAAAGAGATCCAACAAATTCCAAATGCTGCACAACACCTACAGCATACAATCGACATATATATGCAGCCGTATAACAACACCACAGAACACAAAGGGAACTTTAAAGAACACACTAAGAGACCCATCAATACGCTCTTACACAGGATATAATGACCTCTCTGACCATACAAGATAGTAAGAACCCAAAGACGATCACATAATCAGCACAGACTCAGCTGGGTCTGTGTGACAATGTCTTCCA